>NW_022589773.1:3177340-3233040 GCF_004348235.1 Phoca vitulina | reverse complement strand
GATGCGGGGCTCGATCCCAGGACACTGGGATCATGACCTGAGCCGAAGGCAGATGCTTAACGACTGAGCCACTCAGGCGCCCCCACCTAAATTTATTTTTGTTTGATGACCAAGCATTTGCTCTTGATTATTACTTATTTCTGTATACCCTTCCCTTCTAGATTTTAATATTAAGACTCCTTGTTATTTTGTAGATTGCCTCTAATTATATGTAGTGTTGGTATCCTTTTTGATTCAAGAATTATTAGGAAAACATTTTTTATATTCCTAGTTGGTTAGATTATTTTGATTAAAATTTTTCTAATTACTTTCAAGTTTTAGTGCATTTTGTTCATATGCATATAAAATTTATGATTTGGAATAACTTTTTATGGCTTAATATCTGGTCAGTTTTTTATTTCATGGGCACTTGGAAAATAATATATATTCTCTGCTGGCAACAACTTAATATACATTTTTAGTTTAGTGTTATAATTCCATTTTTCAGTTTTCTGTGTCCTTATGTATTTTTTATATTCTTTCTGCCTAAGACTTAAAAAAATTGTCTTTCAGCTCTATTGTGTTTCTGTCAATTCCTCATTTACAAAAACATGTTTTTTTCTCCTTAAGCAGTATTATTTGGCACATAGTTTATAACTTTTCCATATTCCTTTTGTATATACCATTTAATGGATAAAATAATAGCCATACTTCAGTATTGTTAGCCTTGAATTCTGTTTTTATTATTGTTTTGGTTTGAATTTGCTTGATATATCTTTGCCTGTTGTTTCTTATAAATAGAGGTTGGTTTTGTTGTTTGACCCTTGTCTTTAACATGATTTTAACTTATTTAAAATTCTTTTTTAATAGACATGTTTGGTTTTTTTAATGCTTCCTATTTTTTTGCTTTATTGTTTTATCTGTTATTCTTTAGGGGACTTCAAGGTGTAGTACAACACTTTTTTTAGCTGTGGAAATCCAAAATATGTATATAAAAAGAATAGAGCATGAAGCATATTGCATTGGATTTTTCTCAGTCCTGCTCCATCTGCCTTAAGTTTACTAGAGATTCCTCCCAAATTCTGACAAGAAGTGGTCTGAGTTCTTTTTATTTCCATGTATTTGTAAGTATTTAACTAGGAAGTTGGTTATAGCTGTGAAATGAGCTTTTAGGTAGATGTAGTTTTTTAAGTGAACCTCTGTCATTAGTTTTGTTGTTAGTACAACATAAATGAAATCTTGGTTTGTCTTAACCTCAATAGAAGAAGAAAGGGACTTAGTAAACTGGAATTCAAAATTTTACGAAATTGCAACCAGCTATGTAATTAATGTTATTGTCATTAGATTCATTTTGACTTCACTTCAGGAATGGTACTGATGATAAAAAATATTTGCAGTGGAAACTTGTTCAGCCAGAAGAATTTGTTTAATTGCCATACATGATTGAAATCAGGAAATAATATTAATTAGTTTTAATTAATTGTTTTTCTTTTTTTGATTGGGATGTTCTGGTTGCGGGAGTATTTAAGTGTTGGGTTCTAGCAAATATATCCAAAGATGTCTTATTCTTTGGCAATGCCCCCAAGAGGGGCAGAATTACTATTGCTTTTTCTCAAATTGCCCTTTTCTTGGGAATTTTTTAGGAGATTGTATTAAATACTTAGTTTTCTCACAGGTGAATGATCTTATTGGTGAATTTTATTTGAGAATTTCTGTCACTGTGTAATGATGCTGTTATCTGTTGTAATCGGTTTCTCCCATTACTTGAAAGGGGTTTGTTCAAATTACCACTAGATGGCAGTCTTGCATTTTAGTAACTTGGAGCTTTCATTTCTAGCTCCTTCCCTGGTGCTTTTGCACTCCATGTCTTTAGCTCTTCCCCACTACCCTTCCTTTCCCTCCCTCCTTCCCCCCAGCCGTGTCTCCCAGATACATGAGGATTTTAAACCACTTTCTTAAATAAATTGAACATGTGTGGAACCAGGCAACAGAATAGAATTTTGGAGTCTAGTCTGTAGCATTCCCACCTACCCCATGTTACTTAATTCCATACTTGGAAGTTTAGCTGAGCTGTCTCTTGACTAAGGAAGCCTTCCTGACTCCTCAGGTTGGATTAGTACCCTTGATAAATGTTCCTTGTAATTTTTTCCTTTGGGGTGCTCATAACAGTTTTATGTTGTTTATGTGTGTGGCTGATTAATCCCTCCCCCCCCCCCACTTGTTTATAATTTCCACAATAATCAGGGACAGTGTCACTGTTGCTCACCGCTGTACTTACAGTATGGCATTTAACGGATGATTTGTTAAATGAATGAGGCAATGGATGAATGAACTATGAAGAAGATCCCATTAGGAATGTAAAACGAACATGCACAAAATAATATGTCAAGAAGATTCTAGTTCGGGGCGCCTGGGTCACTCAGTCAGTTGAGCAGCCAGCTCTTGATTTTGGCTCAGGTCATGATCTCAGGGTCCTGGGATTGAGCCCTGCATCAGGCTCCATGCTCAGCGGGGAGTCTACTTGAGGATTCTCTCTCTCCCTTTCCTTCTGCTCCTCCCCCCACTCATGCACTCTTCTCTCTTTCTAAAATAAACAAATCTTAAAAAAAAAATTCTAGTTCAATTTATGATCAACTTTTTATAAATGTTTTGAAATAATTTCAAATTTATAAAAGTTGCACCCTTAATGCAGATATTGAGGATTTGAAATGATGTCTCATTACCCTAGAATACTTTTAGAATATTTTCTACAAACAGTGGCATTTTTTTTTTTTTCTCATTAAACTTCTGTTTTAATGGGTCTGAAAATTCTGTGACAGATTTTTGGTCAAGTTGTTTTCATTAAAAAGTACTGATTTTAAAAACTAATAACATATAACCACCAACATCAGGAAATTATAACTGATACGTGAATCCTCTCTAATCCATAGGCCCCTCATTTGAGTTTCATCTGTTTTCTCAATAATGTGCAAGAGGATTCAGCTCAAACCATGTGTATTTAGTTGTCAAGTGTCTAAAACTCTTTTAGTCAGGAACAGTTTTGCAGATTTTAACATTCATGACCTGACATTTTTGACAATTATAGGACTCTTACTCTGTAGAGTGGTTCTTAGTTTGGAGTTGTTGTCTCATGTTCCTCATGACTCAGTTCAAATTAGGTGTGTCTTTGGCAGGAATATTACAGAAGTGATGTTGTACCCTGGTGAATACAGCATTTTGTTTGTCCCATTACTGATAATAATCATTTTATCACATGATTAAGTTTGAGTCTGTCAGGCTTTTCCATTGTAAAGTTACCCTTTTTCTTTTTGTAATTAATAAGTATTTTAGGTGGAAGTACTTTGAAACTATGTAAATATCTTTTTCCTCATCAAACTCTTAATATGTGAATATCAGTCCAGAATTGGTTTCCTGTTTTACTGGTGGGTTATAATTTATTTCTGTCATTATTTATTTTGATGCTCAAATTGCCCAAGATTTGGCCAGTGGGATCCCTTTCATACTGGCTTCTGTGTCCTTTTGCTACATCCCTGTCATACTGTGTGGGCCTCCTGGGTGTTTGGCACACAGTGCGCAAAGCTCACCTTGCCTTTCCCTGCCTCAACCTGGTATCAATCATTTCTTGGAATAGCCCTGGTTTGTTTTAGTGGTGAACAGTATTTAAAAACCAAGGTCTGTGTGCACAGTATGCGCATTGTTATTGGACTCCTCAGTGGACAGAGCTGAGGACTGTATGTTTGTATGTACAAATATTTATATAGAAATTTTCATTTGTAGTAGTTTCTCCATATGTATGTATATATTTATGTTTGTGTGTGTGTATATGTTATGTGCACATATACACACATCCCCACACAATCTCCATGAGGTCACATTGATACCTTTAAGTCCACAGACTCTATTCTGGTTTTTTCCCTATATTTACAGTGTCCTCCAACATGGAGAATCTGGGCTTCCATTATCCTTAATATATTTACTTAGTGATCAGTTCCAGTGTATGTTAAAATCCTTCTGATGCCTTTTTGGGCAGGTGACCTCCTCACCTCATTCAGGGTCTGACACCCAAGTCAGCCTTTCTTCCCACCCCCCTTGCAAGTGTGGCTCCCTGTTTGTTTGTGTTCATTTTGTTTTTAATTTCTAGTTTTATTATGTGGCAAGCAGACAGTTTTGTTTGTAGTGTTTCTCTTTTATGGAACTTCTGACATTTCCTTTTCATCTACTTTATGATCAGTTTTTGTGACTATTTCACATGCTCTTAGAAAGGTATATTATATATATTCTGTATTATCAGGCTATTGTGTTCAACATTTGTATGTAAGATTTGCCTTATTGATTATGTTCTTTATTCTTCATTTTTGTTCATTTGGTCTGTCATGTACTGAGAGTGATGTGTCCATCTGCTATCAATGGTATGCCTTCTGTCTTCTGTATCTCCTATAATTTCTGCTTTTTGTAGGAGGTTGGTCTTACCCTGGTGCATAGGTACTGGGTATTATTATACTTCTCTGTGAATGGTCACTTTATAAAGTTCTTTCTTTGTCTCATTTAATATTTTTTGGCCTGTAATCTACTTTGATCTCAGTATTTCGACCCCTATTTTGTTTCTATTTGCCTAGTGCGTCTTTGCCCATTTTTATACTTATAGGTAATTTAACTAAAAAATTTGGTATATTCTGTCTTCTAGTAATGCTGAAAACCTGGGGTATGTGTGGTTTTATTGGTGCTACTTGCTGAATTTATTTATTTACTTTTTGGTGGTGACGATGTGTGTAGAGATCCAGATTCAGATTCAAGTGGCTACCGTTATCCTCCAGACCAACAATATGATCTTCCTATTTTTAGTATAAATCTCTGCTGTAATACTAGTCATATTAGAAGCATGTGTTTTTTCTCTGTAGAGTCACTGAGTCCATAATATATGCAGGTTGTGATAGGTGCCTTTAGGTTATTCGAGCTCCATTTTAAACTTTACTTGTCCCCCTTCTCTGTTAAATGAGGGTAATAGCTTCAACTTGAAAATTTCATGAATCTGTGATTCTTAGTACATTTGATGATTAGGGCCTAAAACATCTTGTCTTTTTTTGTATCTGTACTGTTATTGAGCATCTACTCCATACAACTTTGGCCTTTACTTAGCTATTATTAGAAGCCAATGCCATTGGATGTTGGCTTCATTGTGGCAATTTAATATTTTGATTGTCTGTATTCAAGTGATAAGATTGACTGTTCTTAGCATATTTTTTTATGCATGTAAAGGTTTATGCTGTGACTGATGACAACAATTATAGCCAAAATGTCAGGTTGAATAGATTGTTTATTCAGTCTGAGTTACCTCATTTGATTGATTCTTACTAGGGCTGCCTCTTTGGTTCAAATGGTTTTTATTATAGTCAGAATTTTCAAGTATCACTCCTTCCACTGTGACTAGAATTAACTATCATTTAAAAAGTACTATAAGAATACCTTGTCTTTTATAAAATTAGAACACTTAAGATAAATCTAATGTGCCCAGACTTCAGCTGGAACCTTACTTATAGTTAGCTATTATTATGCATTTTATTTGTCTGGAGGAGTTTGAAGTTTCAGATTGAAATGCCTCTATGAATCCTAGAAAGGAATAAAGAAGATAGGAATCCTTTATATGTACCAGTGAAATACTTAAATTTCGGGTATAAAGAGAGAATTTTAACATACTTCTACTTTAAAAGAACTGGTTACTTAAATAATGATAATAATAAGAGCAGCTAACATTTATTGAATATTTACCATGTGCCAGGCCTTGTTCTAAGTGCTAACACATGTGATACTCTTCATCCATTAAACAGAATCCATTTTACAGAAGAGAAAAAGGGGGCATCAGTAGTTTAGTAATCTGCCCAGGATCATGCATCTGGTTGGTGATGCAGTTGGAATTCAGACCCAGGTAGTCTGGTTGCAAATTGTATGCTCTTAATCACTGTGTTGTTCTGCATGTGAAAAAATTAGATTGGTGTTGGACTTCTCATCTGTGGCGCACTGGAAGCTAGAGGACAGCCAAATGTCTTTTGCGAAATCTGGCATTTGTTTGTAACTGCCAACAAACTATATCTTTGTGTATGTAGAATTTAGAAAATATGTTACCCCTGAACCCTCTGTGAGAAAAGTAAATGAGGAAAACATCTCAAGGTAGAACACTTGGAATTTATAAAATGTGTTAAAAGTAAAAATGTTCTAAGGGGGGTGACATGGGAGAAGCGAAAGTTAACTTATCTTGGTGGGATTGCTTAGTTATTGATATAGTATCAGAGAAATATCAGTTAATCATAACTATGAGGATGGGAAGTGGGATTGATAAACACAATAGAAAGCTTCCAAATAATGAAAAAGGAAAAAGAAAATATGGAGAAATGCAGTCAGGCCAGTAATAGTAAGAAGGTAAAGAAGAAGAAGAAAACATCAAATAGTAGAAAGAAAATGAGATGAAATGTCTATCTATCATCACTAACTATGAGCTGAAATGTCCTCAGAAATCAAATATTGAAAGTTATACAGGGGACGCCTGGGTGGCTCAGTCGGTTAAGCATCTGCTTTTGGCTCAGGTCATCCCAGGGTCCTGGGATTGAGTCCTGCTGTCCGCTCCTTGCTCAGCAGGGAGCCCACTTCTCCCTCTGCCTGCAGCTTCCCCTGCTTGTGCTCTCTCTCTGACAAATAAACAGAATCTTTAAAAAAAAAAAAAAAGTTATACAATAGGAGGGAGGGCAGTGTGAATTAAATGACAAAGAAAAGTTGAAAATGAGTGATTAGGCAGAGATAAACTAGCCAAATGCAAATAAAATACGGCAAAATGTTTATATTATTGCCAGAAGTGGAACTGCTGGATCATATGGTATTTCCATTCTTAATTTTTTCAAGACCCTCCATGCATGTTGTCCATAGTGGCAGCGCCAAGTTACATTCCCATCCAGACAAAGAAAAATTCAGGTTTAAAAGCTGTGTATTTAGTAGTTGCAGTTCTTGAAGATGTATAGTAATCACAAACATTTTTTTAAAAGATTTTATTTATTTATTTGAGAGAGAGAGAGAGAGAGCACTTGCAGGAGTGGGGGAAAGGGCAGAGGGAGAAGCAGGCTCCCCATTGAGCAGGGAGCCCGATGTGGGACTGGATCCCAGGACCCTGGGGTCATGACCTGAGCCAAAGGCAGAAGCTTAACTGACTGAGCCACCCAGGCGCCCCAATCACAAACATTTTTTAAATTGAGGTAAAATTGACGTAAAACCTTATATTAGTTTCAATGTATAACATTATGCTTCAATATTTATATATATTTTGAAATGATCCCCTCAAGAAGTCTAGTTAACATCTGTTGCCACACAGTTAAAGTTTTTTTCTTGTGATGAGAACTTTGAAGATCTACTGTCTTAGCAACTTTCAGATGTGTAATAATAGTATTATATATTAACTATAGTCATCATGCTGTATATTACATTCCCCAGCCTTACTTATTTTATAACTCGCAGTTTGTGTCTTTTGACCACTTTCATCCATTTTGCCCACCTCTGTTTCTACTCCCTTCCTGATTTACCATTCTATTCTATGAGATTTTTTTTTTTTTTTAAGGTTCTACACATGAGATCATATGGTATTTTTCTTTCTCTGTCTGACTTATTTCACTCAGCATAATGCCCTCAAGGTCCATTCATGTTGTTGCAGATGGCAAGATTTCCTTCTTTTTTATGGCTGCCCATTTTTTAATCAGATTGTTTTTTTCTATTGAGTTGTATGAGTTCTTTAGATATTTTAGATATTAACCCCTTATCAAATACATGATTTGCAAATATGTTTTCCCAATTGGTAGGTTGCCTTTTCATTTTGTCGATGGTTTCCTTTGCTGTGTAGAACACAGACCTTTATATAATACAACAGCAACCATAACCACAGAGCATCCATATAGATCAAACAAAAGCTCCAAGAAATACAACTTAATTAGAAGACAGCTATTGTAAGAATTTAAAATACCACTTTCATAATTTAACATACTAAGAAGAGAAAACCTAAACGATACAGAAAATGTGAATAATATAGTCAACAAGCTTGATTTTTGGATTCATTAGGATTCTATTTTGAGAATATATTTGAAGATGTGTTCCAGCTGACTGAGAGTGAGATGTAAGGTCTGAGATGGAAGAAATGGTGGAACTAATCTGGGATTCCAGTGTGAACAAGATGAAAGCTGAGGAGCATTTCTAGAAAGCAACTCATCCAAATTAGAATTGGAAGTTAGTGGGATCCTGAAATTACGCCTTAAAAAAATTTGAAATGGTCCCAAGAAATGGTATGATATAATATGATTATGAAACTGAGAAATGTTAGGGACATGGGGCAGAAGTCCTAAGTATCTTCTCCCACGGAAGGATAAATCAGAAGAACTGTAAAAAAGTCACGCTACAAATGTGAATGAAACAAAATGTCACCTGAGTTGGAGTATTTGATGAAGTGTGTGAAAGAATCCATTTGAACTTCACCCTGGAAATACTTTATTTTGGGGGGGTTGGCGTGCAGTGAACTATACTTACAGAATCAGAATAGAAGTACTGTTGTTTTTCACATTTTACATTCAGCTTTATAGAGGGAGTGCAAGAAGGTGTCTTCCTTATGTGCATGAAACATTTAAAACTGTTAGTATATTTTGTTACAAGCACAACTTATTGGTGATTTAAAAAAAAACTCAGATTTTACAGATTTCATTGTAATTCAGAGTATTAGTGGAAATCAACTGGACACAAAAACTGGGTACTTGGAAATATAAAGTTCTTCCTAAAAAAAAAAAAATCTGAAAATTTTAAATTGGTGTTTCAGATCACTGGAAGCTTGCTGTGTGTGGCACGGTTGTGTGGCTATTTAAGTTTAAGTTAACTTAAAGTTAAAAATTCTGTTCTTTTAGTGGCACTGGGCCCACCTCCTGTTCTTAATAGCCACAGGTTGCTGCCACCTTGGAGACTAGATACAGAACATCTCCATTCTGGTGGAGTTCACCTGAATAGCTCTGATGTAGGAAGTACTTCAGAAGAGGACACTTTATAGACTTATGGGACATAACTGAACTGGTAGCTGGAGGGAAATTGAAAGCCTTTAATAACTTGCATTATTTAAAATAAAAAACCAAAAGGAAGAGAATGAATTTTTAAAAATGCTGAAAATAATGATAGAAATAAAACAAAACATGCCAGAATTGATTAATAAAAAGTAGAGATTCTGAACAGACTATAACTTTTTTTTTTTTAATTTTATTATGTTATGTTAGTCACCAGACTGTAACTTTTGAAAAGGAAAATAAAAATGTATTTGGGGCACCTGGGTGGCTCAGTCGGCTAAGTGTCTGTCTTCGGCTCATGTCATGATCTCAGGTTCCTGGGATCAGGCCCTGCATCTGGCTCCCTGCTCAGCGGGGAGTCTGCTTCTCTCTCTCCCTCTGCTCCTCCCCCCAGTGCTCATGCTCTTGCTCTCTCTCTCTCTCAAATAAATAAATAAAATCTTTAAAAAAATGTATTTATTAGTCACCTTATTTAGATGGCATTTCAGCTGAATTATATTTATCTTTTAAGAAATAGGCTATACTTTTATTTATTCCAATAAATAATGGATAGCTTCTCAGTATATTTTTCTGAAGCTAGTGTAATCTTATACCAAAACTTTGTAAAGGTAATTTTTTTAAAAAGGGCCAATTTTTAGATGCAGAAACTCTAAATGAGATTTTAGCTAATATAATTATATACTAGTGAAAGAATAGCATTTTCTTGGAATGCAAGGATAGTTCACACGAGGAAACCTATCAACATAATTTACTGCATCAACAGATTGAAGGAGAAAAGCCATGTGATTCTATTAGTGAATGCTGAAGAGGCATCTGATAAAATAATTAAAATACTTAAGTGCAATAAGAATTATGAAAGAAACTACTCTAGTTATGGGAGTAATCATAGCACCTGCCACAGAGGGTTGTTGTGAGGATTTAATGAATTAACATGTGTAAAAATGCTAAGAGCCGTGTCTGGCACATAGAAATTATTCAGCATTAGCTCTTTTTATTAAAAAAGATACAGTTGATATGCAAATAAGTTGGCAAATGTTGCATTGAATGGCAAAACATTTTGATTAAAATATAAAACAAGACAGTTTGTTGGTCTTCTTACCACTGTATTCGGAATCACTTTTGAGGTTGTTTGATTTCTCTAATACAATAAAAGTAGAAAATGAAATAACTGATACAAACACTGAAAGAGAAGGTAAAATACTTTGAATTACAAATTATATGATTTTCATACGTAGAAAACCCAAGAGACTACTCAAGACTAATAAAAATACTCAGAGGTAAATTTAACAAAATGGTTCTGTAGCAAGAAAATGAAGAAAATGATTCTATCTTTAGGAAAGTCAAACTAGATCTTAATAAAAATTGTCAACATTTCTAAAATTAGCATAGGAATTTCATTAATTCTAGTTAGAAGCCGAGTGTACTATTTTATGAAATTGGATAAGATAATATTAAAGTTCATTTGTAGAGTATATTTCTGAAACTACCTAACAAAATGCGCTTTATATTTAATCCTATTTTTGTCAATAGTCTCTCCACCTCCTCCCCACTATAAGCACATATTTGTATGGAGAAGTTTGAAGAAGAAAACAATCTTGACATTTTCGCGACATTTTCCTTCTTAACCTCAGTGTAGATGGGAATCCCTGGAGAGTTAGAAGCGTGATTATATACTATTTCTTTATATATTTTTTGACTCTCACTTGTTCCAAGGAGTACATTTTACTTATTATTTTTATTTGATCTCATATAGAGATCAGTTAATAAAGTTTAATAGCTTTTCACTCATTAAAGTTGTAATCCCATTTTAGGTAAACTGGGATTAAAAACGTATCATTGATTGACTTAGAGGAGATTTTAAAGAAATATCTCATATTTTTTTTATACATACTAAAAACTGAAATGTATTTTCTTTTAGCTTTCCTGAACATTTGGTGCTTTCTATAATGGCATGACTAATTTGTAACTCAGAAACTCTGAAACGATTTTTTTTTTCCTATTTTTCCTATCTCTCTGTCAAAGGTATGCAACCACTCATGTATTCGGTTCAGGAAGCATTAAACGCCAGACCATGGTGGATTCGTGTGGGAACCGACATTTGTTACTATAAGTAAGTATTCTAAGAATAATAGGACATCAGCTGAGAGAATGGGATCTTAACTTCATTCTGTTTCAATTTGAAGATTAGAAAGTAGAGTCATTATTGCATTATTTGAACTGTGGTGATATGCTTTACTCTTACCTCTAGCAGAGTCCTTTAAAATTTGAGATTTATTGAGGTGGTATATTTAGTGGAAATAAAATGTGTCTTAAAGACAGACAGACAGACTTCGTCCAAATCTTATCTTCACCACTTAGCTAGCTATGTGTCCTCAACTTTTTTAGCTTTAAGGCTCTGGAAACTTCATTAAATAAAACTGAAATTAGGAATTCTAGGAAATAATTAGCAGTGCCTTTTTGTTCTGATGATATTAAGTGCAATTCTCATCTTTTCTCTTTTGCATGCAAATATTTACTTGATTTGTATTTCCAGGCTGTTTTACGTGGAGATGTATTCCAAAGTTATATTATAGCAGCCTGTAAAGTTCAACTTGACCTCAAATAGGCCATCTACTTATCAAGTCAGAAATAAGTGCTTGAAATCATTTATTGCTTCTTTGGAATGATTGGATTATTCTTCAGCCTCACATCTAAGTAATCTGGGATTATAATATACCTTGCTTCCTGTTTTTACTGTTTCTGCATGTAATATGTGTCTAGATAACTTCCTCCACCGAATGCATTTGACATCCCTGTCTTTTCTCTGTTATTAATCTTAATTCTGACATTTTTGTTCAGTGGATTTTGGGTTTTTATATTGTGTTTAACTAGCTCTAATGTTCCTTTTTTAATCAGAAGCCTTCTGAAATTAAACTTTTTATTGGTTTAAGACATGGCTTTGGAAAAACCTAGCTCTTAAGTGCTACTACTTTCTAGAGAGAGTCGGTGTTTCCTAGAATTCATCTCAGCAGGGTTTCCCCCTACTTGGAATAGCAAAATAAGTAGTAAGTGAGGAATAGAAGTGTAAGATGGTATGCAGTTCATCTGTGCCTGAATACATTTCGTATTTCTTTTAGTGGTAGGCTAACATAAAAATACTCTTATTTATCTCTTTCTCATAAAGTTGGAATAGAAATTGTCAATCAATGAATGCTTTTCTTTTTCACATTGTAAAGTGAATGGTCGTAACATGACAGGTGGTGGTTCTGTTTTGTGTAGGGGGTGATGGCAAGGATTTTCATTTGTTTAGTTTCGTTTTTATTTCTTCTTTTGGCTACTTCCAGACCCGGAACTGGAATTCAGGTCAATTCGACAGACGTTTATTAACTATTTTCTGTGTAACAAGCACTAGGCTAGTTGCTTTCCTGAAGCTGGAAATCCAGATAGGATTAAAATCTACTGTCTTTGCATCTGTCTTAACTTTTCATGTCAGCCAAGTCTTCCGATGCTTCTTTGTCTCATCTGCACAATGAGACTAAAACTACTTCCACCAGTCTATGAGAGAATATAACTTACAGACTACCATATAGCTATAATGTGGTATTATCAATACCTCTCCAATTAGATGTTAAACTTAGGGGGGAAAAGAGTTGGCCAGAAGTTCTGGAACTTATTTTGTGTTTTCCTCAACCCATAGCACCTTGTCATTGAGTATTCAAGATATGGTGGCTACGTTAATGAAGATAATACCAGTTTGAAAATACCATGCATGTGTATGTGCATGCAAGTAAATAAACTGTTGGTCATGGATTTTCTTCAGTTCATGACTTAAATAATATAAGATGATTTGAAATTTTAGAAATTAGGTTGATAGACAAAGCACTGTTAGGCCATCAAATGTCAGTGATATTTAAAGTCTGGAAAGTAATGTGTAGTTTTAAAAACGTTTTAATACGGAAATCTTCAAACATTTACAAAAGCAGGTAATAGGATAATGAGACCATGTCTGTTCGTCACCCAGTTTCAACAATTATCAACACATGTTTAGCTTGTTTTAGGAATACTTTCACTCCTACCTCTACACTGAATTTTTAAAAGCATTTCCAGATATCATATTTATCGATAAATACTTCAGAGATCTTTGTCTTTTAGAGCTTTTTAAAGACAGTCTGACCATAATGCTATTATCACACCTAAGAAAATTCCTTAATATGATAAAATATCCAGTCATTGTTCATACTTCCCCAGCTGTCTCATAAGTGTTTTTTTTCTTAAGATTTTATTTATTTATTTTAGAGAGAGATACGGAGAGCATGAGAGAGAGAGAGCACGAGCAGGGGGGAAAGGCAGAGGGAGAGGGAGAAGCCACCTTCCTGCTCAGCGGGGAGCCTGACATGGGGCTCGATCCCAGGACCCCGAGATCATGACCTGAGCCGAGGCAGATGCTTATCAGACTGAGCCACCCAGGCGCCCCTCATAAGTGTTGTTTTATAGTTGGATTGTTTTAACCCGACCAACCAAGAGCACACATTGCATTTGATTTTTGTTGCTATGTCCCTTAAGTCTCCTTTAATATGGAGGTTTCCCTTTTTTTTTTTTTCCTATTATTTCTCCTTTATTTGTTGAAGAAACTGGGTCATCTGTCATGCAAGATTTTCCACATTTTGGGTTTTGCTGGTTGCATCCCTGTGGTGATAATTAATTCTTCTATCTCACTGATTTCCTATAAAGTAGTAGTTAGATCTAGAAGCTTGATCAACTTCAGGTTTGATTTTTGGCAAGAATACTTCATAGATGGTGCAGTGAATTCCTCTTGCATCATATCAGGAAACACATCACGTCTGGTTATTTCTTTTTTTGTAATCTTAAGATTGATAGTGAATTTAGTTATTGTCCTCTGATCTGTCCACTTGAAAGGCAGCCATTAGCCTTTCGTCTAGCGGTGGTAGCAGTTATTGATGGTAATTGCTGAGTTCCAGTAATGTGTGTGGCTAACAAGGAATTAGGTTCTAAACTTTTTTTGGTGTGTAGAGTCTCAACTCCATTTAAAAGTAAATCCAGAGATGAAAACTAATGTTGGCCGATAGCAATTAACTGTTGCATTAGTACCAAGTCTAATTTTTATAAAATATTTAAGCTAAACTTTTTATAAACTGTGTGGGGTTCCCCCGCCCCGAAGTTCTGTGTAAAAAGTGGTAAGGAAAATCAGAACTTTCGTGTGGAAGAAATAAACATGTTTTGTGCTTTTCTATTGCAGAAATCACTTCTCAAGAAGTTCAGTTGCTGCAGGTGGGCAAAAGGGAAAATCCTACTATACAATTACATTCACTGTCAATTTTCCACATAAAGATGATGTTTGCTACTTTGCTTATCACTATCCATACACATATTCAACTTTACAGGTGAGAACTCATTAAGTTGTATTATGGCTGTTATTGTGCTATGTACATGTGTCAGAGAATTGGAAAAAAATGGTTTTAATGAAATATATTAATAAGATGAGGAAAAAAACCTGCTGAATATTTTAGAAAATAATACAATACTTGTTGAAAACATTAAAAGGAGTAAAATGGGAATGTAGTCTTTATTTTTATTTAGTAGAAATACCAAAGAAATTTGAAGAGATTTTTACTCTCCATCTTCGTGTAGAAATCTATAGTTCTCCATGATTTACACATTTTAACTAGGTGAGAGTTCCACTTGTTTTAATGAGAGGCATTGAATCTCATAGAAAATCTAACAATAGAAAAATGTGTAGGGAATTCATTGATGTGGAGTTCTAGGTCCAGATTCTTTAGAATTTAGGATATAAGCATTGTTTTGTGTGGGTTCTTTTGAGATATTTGAGTATTTGCATTGTAAAACAAAACTGAAAAATGAATTCGAGTAATTACTGTGGTAGATTTTTTCTCAGTTCAGAATGTCCTAATGATCAAGGATCATAGAGGTATGATCAGTTTACCCAGAAAGAAATTGGAACACTGTGATTTAGAAACAAGCTCCCAGATTATTAGGGGAAAAGGAGAGAAAAACGTACTCTACTGAACTGAAGAGATAACGAGGCTAAGAACATTGAATGTGGCTGACTTTATTTTAATAAAGGTTACAACTTACAATAAAGGTATTACCAGTTATCTTTCTGTGCCAAATAACATAGCATCAGAATATACAGTGTTGTTATTCACAGGGTTATGTATTATTGTTCTTTACTGACGTTACCTTTTTAATACATTTTGAATTCCCCTCCTTTTTTCCAATGCCACTACCATGACCTTTGTAGGCATTACCGCTGCCTCTCCTCTGGACTTCTGCCACCTCTTCTCACTGGTGTTCTAGAATTCACTTCTATCCCCTTTCCTCTTCATCAGTCTTTCACCCACATGATATCAGCAGGGCTCCTTGATGGGAAGATCTGATCCCATAAATTTCCTTCTTAAAGCTCCTTAGTGATTTCTCTTGCCATTTTAATGAAGTCTGAGATCTTACCATGGTTCATATTGTCATTTCTCTACTATTTTTCATAATTTTTGCCATATCCATGTACTGTTTAAAGTATTTATATACTTAATATTTATCTTTAAATGGACTTTAACTCTTTAAAGTTTATCCTCATCCTAAGTTAATATTTGTGGTATTAATTCACAGTAAAATATATGCCTGTTTATTTTTTGTTAAGGTTATCCACATGTCACTTTTCTATCTCAGTTACCAGCCATACATACATATGCTGTATCTTGTGAAAGAATGGCCTGTGAGGCCCTTCAGTCGCTGTTAATTCTGTTTCTCACCCTTCCTGGGCTGGCTGCAGGGCATCTTGGGTTGGTTCTTTAAGATGCCCTTCCTCTTTCTTTGCTTTCATCCTGGTCTTCTCATATACCTTCCTTCTGCCTGCAGCACTCCCCTCTACCCTCCTCACTCATCCTTTGGATGTCAGTTTGAATGTGACTTATTTCAGGAGACCTTTTCTCACTGACCGGATTCAGCTAGGCTCCCTGCCCCTGATCACAGGCTTTCACAGCACTCTGTATTTTCCCAAAGGTAGGGTCTATTCATTCACTGTTACATCCCCAGTGCTGGGTACGGTTTCCTGCACAGAAATAGTGGCCACATAGTAAATTGTGATTACGTGAACAAACATAGGCAAAACTTTGAAAACCAACTAAGTATCTTAAAATAAGGGATTGAACAATTATGTGTGGTATAACCATATACTAAAACCATTAAAACTTGTGTTTTCAAAGAACACGTATTTCATGTGTTGAGTGATAGGATATAGTGTTTGTTATTATGAATGTGTGTGTATAAATTATTAAGTGATAAAAGCAGGTTACATTGGCATTTGTTAGTAGTAATCTAGGTGATGCAGTTATGGGTGTTCTAAATTTTTTCTTTGTACTTTCTGTGTCTTCTAGACATTTTACAATGAACCTGTATTAATCTTGAAATCAGGAAAAGTTGTTAAAAAAATTTGTGCTACATATCTCATTCTGCAGGTCTGTAGTCACTTAAATTTGAAAATTCAGAAAGCTTTGAAAACCAAAAGCTTTCTCATAGCCCATTTGGCAGCAAAGCCTGGCCTGAATTGATATGAGCTTATTTAGAATATTGATTCCACTTTGAGTGACTCCTCATATGTTTTGCTGCAGAAATAGTAATGTGCTTATTACAGGTTGCTGCTGCTGGCCCCACTGGGGTATTGCAGAATTAATGGTATATGCACCATATCTATCCCCTTTCTTAACTGCCTCAAAGAACTGATGTTTAAACTACATCTGGCTCCCTGAGGGTTTCAGAGAAGGAATTAGGAATCTGATTCACTTTTCGTTATGTGGAGATCTGGATGCATTTATTCCTATTTATTCTAGGGAGTTGTTAAATGATTGTATACTTTGCTTTTAAATTTTTATCAAGATGCATCTTCAAAAATTGGAATCAGCACACAATCCTCAGCAAATCTATTTTCGAAAAGATGTGTTATGTGAAACCCTGTCTGGAAACACCTGTCCCTTGGTGACTATAACAGCAATGCCAGAGTCTAATTATTATGAACATATCTGTCAATTCAGTAAGTCTGTCTTCTTCACTCAAAATACCAATTATTCTTACTTTCCTTTGCTTCATATATATTTTGTAAGAGCAACAGTACTAGGAATAGGCATCAGAAATCTTGGGTTCTAGTCTTGGTCCTATTACTGCCTAGTCCTCGGCCTACTTCTGGGCCTTATTTTCCTCATTTCGAAAACGGGGGAGTTGTGTGAGATTATCTCTGAGGTCTCTCTCAATATGAATATTCTGTAGTTCTTATCCTTAGAAGTCCTACCCAAAGTATAATGCAACAAAATGTTTAAAGAGTTCATGTAGTACATGAACTCTTTAAACTTTTAAAAATTTAAATTTTAAATGTTTAAAATTTAAATTTTACAATTAAAAATTTACAGTAAACTAATTTTATTAAAAATTTTCAATAAACTAATTTTATTAAGATTAGTTTATTTATTAAACTAATAAAATAATTTTATTTATAATTAAAACCACCAGAAACCTATCAAATGCTTTGATGCTAGCACTGAATAGCTACTTGGTTTTCCCTGCCGTTTATATTTTTAAAGTTGTCTCAGATGTACAGCTGTAATAGAAAAAATTAAAAACCTGCTCTAATTTTGATAAGAAGGTAAAGTATTTTCAGAAAAGAGAAAGCTTGCTATGCATGAAAATAGGAGCAGGTGTGCTGAGTGGTTATATTGTAGACCTAGATATCTAAATGTATAGTGAAAAATTTTTCTTTGTAAATCTCTGAACAGATATACCTTATTTTATCTTTGCTTATCATAGCAACTATAAAACAGGGGTAAAATGATATTTTCCCCCATGACTTTATGAAAAATAAATTTATATATAAAGCTTCTCCAACTACTTGTTCTTTATAAAAAGCACTATTATATAAAAGACCTAGTTTTATATGTCAGATTAATTATTGAGAAATAAATAAGTGACTCAAATACTGTTTATTGTCTTATGTGTTATGTTCATACTATGAACTTCTTTAGGACATGGCCTATATGGGTTTTATCTGTTTTCTCTATAGGGCCTAGTGCCACTTTTGTATATAGTAGGTACACAGGGAGTGTTGCTATGAATTTATATCAGAATTCACAATTGAATAGAAATATTTCTAAATCCCCAAAGTCAGACATCCCACAAACTCTTAGTAGCTGTTCATTTTAATTTGAGATTTTATGTGTACTTTAGGAAACCGCCCTTACGTTTTCTTATCTGCTCGGGTACATCCTGGAGAAACTAATGCAAGTTGGGTAATGAAGGGAACATTGGAGTACCTCATGAGTAATAACCCTACTGCCCAGAGCCTACGAGAATCCTATATTTTTAAAATTGTCCCTATGCTAAATCCAGATGGTGTCATCAATGGAAAGTAAGTGAAGCAAATGTTATAGAAATGCTATAAATGATGTGGCTGTCCTGTATAAACTGGTTGAAATCATAGCATCCAGCCTAGTTTGCAAAACAAATTGAGTGATTTTTCTAGAACAAAGAAATTGTTGGTGGGGAATTCATCTAAGATAAATTTTTAAAGGAAAATACATTTATATATCCGTATGATATTTTGAGAAATTCTGTATTTATTCCATGAGAATATGATTTCATAAAATGTATGTCTTGCTTGAATTGTTTTAGAAAAAATCATTGTCAGGATATGAGAAAGATTTTTAACATATCCTCTTATATTTTTGTTTGTTAGTGGCATGATCTTGGGTTGTTCTAAGATTTAGAAACTTCTGGGATCTCTTTCCACTAATACGGATTGGCTCTACCTGCTGACCTCTTCCTTATAGGAAGAGGTGTAGTTTTGACAGAAAGAATTCTTTAGACTGGAAATACTAGAAGATAACTTCTTTTTAAGTGGAGATGACTTACAGTTAGTGCAGTTTATTTTTTGTGGGAATTAAGAAAGGTCTCTGTTTCTGAAAGATGGGAATTTGGTCTTGCTGTCATGAGCATCTGCAAAGCTGAGGATACCATATTTTATTTATTCAATAAAGGTAGCATGGATATTTCTCATATTTTAGGAAATTTTTGAATGAAAAAGCTAGAATAATTTCCTTTTAGGTAGTATGTTACAAAATTAAAATGAGATTTTTATGACTGGTTTTAATTTAGAAGCATATTCACCAGTTAAAATTGTGTTTATATTTCTGTTATCACCTTCTGGTAGTTTGCTTAAATTTTTGCTCAATTGCTTTAATACTTAATACTTGCAATTAAATGAAAATATATTTGAATTTTTGCAAGAATGTAAATTTTTCATATACTTCTCTTTTTTAGGAGGGCCCAGCTCAGATAGCACTTTCTCTTTTCTTTTTTTTTTTTTAAGTAGGCTCCATGACCAGCCTGGACCCAACGCAGGGCCAGAACTCACAGCCCCGAGATCAACACCCAAGCTAAGATCAAGAGTCAGATGCTTAACCAACTGAGCCACCCAGGCGCCTCCCCCAGATAGCACTTTTACATAATAACTAATACAATCGAAGTACAGGATGTTAGTATATAACAAATGATTATTATGTAGTCAGAATGGAAAATATGACCGTTAATAAATTTTATAGAGCCTGAAATAAGACCTCAGAATTGAGAATTAGTTTTTTTTTTCCTTTTTTTAAGGTTTTATTTATTTATTTGAGAGAGAGAGAGTGAGTGTGTGTGCACACATGAGTGGAGAGAGGGGTAGGGGGAAAAGGAGAGAATCTCAAGTAGACTCCCCGCTGAGCGCAGAGCCCTATGCCAGGCTCGACCTTAGGACCCTGAGGATCATGACCTGAGCCGAAATGAAGAGTCAGAAGCTCAACAGATTGAGCCACCCAGTGCCCCTAAGTTTTTTTTTTTTTTTCAATAGCTTGAAAATGTTGGCCTAAATATCTGAAAACTTAACCACAGTTAAATGCATGTAACACAAGATTTTACACAAAGCAAATACTTAATAAGTGTTTATTTAATGACTAGTGTATTTACTGGAAATAGTTACTGGAATAGAATCATAAAATTAAATATATGTAAGAGTTTATCAGTACTAATGTTTGCGGTTGTGTTTACGTGTGTGTAGTCACCGCTGTTCTTTAAGTGGAGAGGATCTGAACAGACAGTGGCAGAGTCCAAATCCAGATTTGCATCCGACCATTTACCATGCTAAGGGACTGCTGCAGTACCTGGCAGCTGTGAAGCATTTACCACTGGTAAGTGTTTGTGCTCTGTCTAGTCAGAGAAATGATTTTGTTAATTAATGACTCAGTATTTTATGGTTATAAAAGTTAAATGTTAATTTAAAAAGTAATTTCTTTAAAATAAATCTTCTATTATCAATTACTTCTGTTATCAATTACATAATATCAGTGTATTATGATGTCAAATTAATACAGTGTTATCCATATTCTTATTTCATCAGGTTTAACTTTTATAGTTCCCATGAGCTCTTTATTTTTTTGTTTATGAATATTGGTAACTCCGGGTTGTAAATTTTAGGTATTTAACTTCACTGTTCGAACAACACTAAGGTAACAGGATGTATCTTCCAAATTCTCAAACTAGTAGAAGCTTATTTCTGAGTTCTTTAGTCAACGCTGAATCAGGTAAGTCTCCAGTATATATATGAAAGGTGGCATAGGCACGGTGGTCGACTACCAAACTGTGTATATGCTGTTTTCTGCAGAATGTTTTTGTGTAGAATGTTCCCATTATATTATGGTTTAAATGAGGTAATCTTCCTTTGGGAAAGATGGGAAAACTTTAGAGAAGGAGCAGCAGCATTGACATGCAAGCCTGTTCTTTATTTTTCATTTTAAAAATGATGCTCTTAAAAATTGAATTGAAACTATACTCTTTTTTAAATAGTGTTTTTCATGAGAGCATTTTCATGTTCTTTCAAATTAGGTAAATGTTTTAACAACCCTTGGATCAGTGATGATTGCTGCTATAGATTTGACCTATAATTGAATTTATTATTTTTTAAATGATGAATAGTAGATACATAAGAAAGAGTGGAACTCATGGCTTGATGCAAGCCCTGGAAAGGATGTAGCCATTCTGGAATTAATCACAGATCCTTTCCAGAACCAGATCTTACTACTTTTATTACTTCTACTTGTTAAATGGTGGCTCAGTTACAATATAAGGGCAAAGAAACAGACCTATTTATTGTCTTGGTATTAACTAGCTTTATTTGGCAATATATGAATTTGAAGTTTTTTAATTTTTAAAATATATTGTATTTTCAAGGTTTATTGTGATTATCATGGCCATTCCCGGAAGAAGAATGTATTTATGTATGGATGCAGCATCAAAGAGACCGTATGGCATACCCACGATAATGCAACTTCATGTGATGTTGTGGAAGATGTAGGATACAGGGTAATTATTACAGATAAGTCTGGAGTTTTTGGAGTTCAAACGTGCATAGCACTACAGAGAATAATTTAACATACACGACCTACTCAGATTCAGCAAGTGTTGCCATTTTTTTCTTGTTTCAGACTTTTTCAAGTTAACCATTCTAAAATTTTTGCTTCTCACATTTAGATTTTTAATCTATTGGGAATGTATTTTTGTATGAGGGTTGGGGATCTAATTTTAGTTTTCCCATATATAGCCAGTTGTCTCAGCACCATTTATTAAACAGTACATCCTTCCTGTGCCAGTTTATAAAGCCATCTGTTACATACCATGTTTCCACATGTCTGGGTGTGTTTTGAGGTATGCCCAGGACTGAAAGATCTTACTGCTTCACGTCCTGGGTGCTCTCCATTCGGGCACAGTGGCTTTCCTACTGTATTTGTGCTCAAACAAAGCACCCCAGGTTATTTTCCCAAAAGAGTTTTAGTAGCGTCCCACTGCTGTGAGCAGAAATTCAAAGGCACATTTTCTTTTTGGTGTCCTCTTTCTTCTTCCCCTTTCCCAAATAAATAAAATGATTAGAGTTAAATTAAAAAAAAATGGGAACACTCCAGAAACAAAGAGTAGTAAGTGAAAGTCATCTTCTGTCAGTCACTAATCATTTCTACCAATGTATTGTGAGATTTGCCTCTAAGGACATTCATTCTTAAATGTATATACATGTAGCATATGAAGTTCTGTTTTTATTCTGACACCACAGCCAGTATGTATTGCTGTGCATTTTTATCACTGTACACATGTGCCAAAATTTGTTTAGTAGTCCAACTACTATTAGTGGTGGTTTGATTAGTATTGCCAGATTGTCCTACATGAACATGGTGTAAGTCGATAGTGCCCCGTACAGTGACTGACAGTGCTGTTTCCATACCCTTACTATAGCCTGCTGTCAGCTCTGCCAGGGAAGAACTGTCGGATGGTTTTAATATCTGTAATTATAAATGAGGTTGAGTACCTTTTCATATGTTTGGCCAATTATGACCTCTCCCTCTCTTTTAAAAGCCTTTTCTCATATTCTCTGCTTACTCTTATACTGGTCATCTAATTATTATTGTTTTTAAGATAACAACTCTTTATATGTATTACAAATATGGTGAAACATTTGTTTGTGTGTGGTAATTTAAAACTCACATCATATTTGTTGATTTTTTTTTTAATGACTTCTGAGTTTTGAGGCTTAGAAAGACTTCTTATCCCAAGATTTAAAAAATAAAGTTCCATGTTTACTGTTTTTAATTTCATTTTGAAATTTTACTAATTGTAAGTTTAAATTCACAGTGCAGTTAGACTTGAACGTACTGAAGAGTGGCTTCAGCTAGTTTCTCTCAGTGGCTCTCCAGCGGTGCTAGCAGTTAGGGAGTGATCGGCCTTCTCTCCACTAATCATTCTAATTTTAACACCTGCCTTTGGTTCCAGTTCGGAATTCTCTTTCTGGAGAGGTATCTGGTCCAACACAGTATCACGATTTTACTTCCCTTACGTAGATAATCAGGTGAATATCTCTTGGATTATTTCTCTAGTCAGAGCCTCTCTCAGAGTTCTGCTGGCTCTGCCCCCATACTTACACACTCCAGGTGAACCTGAGAATAATGTGAAGTCGAAAAAAAATGGGCATTTTGATTGTGATTGCCTTAAGCCTTATTGATTAACTTAGAGGTGATTGACATAATATTAAATCTCTTAATTAATAGGCCATCTTTCATGACTAAAGTTGCTTTGTTTTTTAAACATGGTTTTTTTTTCATATTTTTAAACATTTTTTAACATAGTTTTCGTTCATTTATTGGTTGCTACTATGAATGTGATCCTTCTATTTTCTAACTGGTTACTGTTCATCTAGGAAAACAGAAAATTCTAAATTAGTAAGGAGTGATTTTGATGCTTGGAATAGCAGGGGATAAAGCAAGAAGATCCACATGGCCCTACTCTGATCACATGCTTTCATGAAAATTTTTAAAAATTACAAAAAAAATTATTATTTAAAAAAAAAACCTTCTTGAAATATTTTATCATTCTTATCTTTGCAGACTTTGCCTAAGATACTGAGCCATATTGCCCCAGCATTTTGCATGAGCAGCTGTAGCTTTGTAGTAGAAAAATCTAAAGAATCCACGGCACGTGTTGTAGTTTGGAGGGAGATAGGAGTACAAAGAAGCTATACCATGGAAAGTACTTTATGTGGCTGTGATCAGGGAAAATATAAGGTAAAACATCTCAGGACTTTGATCAGTAAAAATTATTTTAAGGACTTCCTTTTCACATAGTATGCTGGTGGTTTTCAAGTATATATTAAATGACATGTTTGTTATACTGAGTTATATGTAATTTGCAAGAATAGAATTGAATCATATGCAATTCTTTTTTACTTCTCTGTACTTAAATAGCTTGCTTTTGGTCTTTATGAAATCTTGGTTGAGCCTGTCTACATTCATTATTTTTAAGAAGGCATGTTGTGGTACACATTTAAATATTGATTGGTAATTTATAATGAGCTGCGCAAGTAGTACATTATCAATAAAAATTTTCTATCATTTTAATTTGTTGGATATAAATATATTTTTATGCATTTAGAAATAAACACATTTATTTATAAAGTTTTATAGACTTAGATTTGTGTGTGTGTGTGACTTTTAAATGCATATCCCTTCACTAAAATGTTTTCTTTACTAAGACTGCTCTTCTCTAGTGTCATAGACTTTTTTTTTTAAGTTGTATTTATTTATTTTAGAGAGAGAGAGCACAAATGGGAGGGGCAGAGGAAGAGAGAGAATTTTTTTTTTTAAGATTTTATTTATTTTTTGACAGAGAGAGAGCGCGCACGCACAGGCAGGGGAAGTGGCAGGCAGAGGGAGATGGAGACTCCCCGCAGAGCAGGGGGAGCCCGATGCAGGACTCGATCCCAGGACCCCAGGATCATGACCTGAGCCGAAGGCAGTCGCTTGACCACCTGAGCCACCCAGGCGCCTGGGGGAGAGAGAATCTTAAGCAGATTCCGCACTGAGCGCAGAGCCCGCCGCTGGGCTCAATCAAGACCTGAGCTGAAACCAGGAGTCAGATGCTTTACTGACTGCACCACCCAGGCGCCCCTGGTGCCATAGACTTTTATTGGAAACAACTGGAGCTTAAAGTTTACTTTTGAAATTAAAGACTAATAAAATATTACGTGACTTTGAATTTTTTAATTTGAAAGATTGAGAACCTAATGAGCAATCAGTCGGAGCTTAGATAATCAACAGCAAACAAATAAATATGACAAGTACTTATTTTTTTTGCTCCAGAAAGATTTTCAGGTGTCATGCTAATTATTCCTCATTGTGTTTGATTTGGTTTTGTATAGGGCAAGAGGAAACAATCTAAGAGTGATTTTCATATACCTCACATAAAAATGGTTGTAACTTTGTTTGGAAAGAGTTAAAAATCTCCCAATTGGTTAGTATTAAAAATGTCAACATTTATAGTTGACTGAAAGCTTAACTGGAGAGCCTAAGTAATGACTTTTTCAGTCTGTACCAAACTGGAGGAAAATTGTATAGATCTTGCAACTGACGTTCAAACTTTTGGGGCCTGGTAGAGTAAAACTTAATGAAATTTCAGTACTTTCTGTTGAATGACTCCCCTAAATTTTAGGTTGACCACAGTATATTATTTTTCCAAAATGTAATGTCCTTTGAATTCTCTTCAAATACTGTAAAACAGTGACTTCTCATCTGCTAAGGACATGGTGGTGATAAGAGATAAGATGTCCTAGAGCACTACTCTAGCTCCCAACCCCTGTCTCGTAATCATTGCTGTCGTGGACAACTTTGCCAAGAGTCTCATATTCTTTAAGTGTGTAGGATGGGAACAACGCTTGAGAATCACTTTTGTATAAGACCATAGGTATCTCTGAGGAAAAAACCCTTAAGCTGTATGATTTATGGAAACAGACTGTAAATTATGTCTTAAAGAGATCCTTTATGCAGTCAGACTGGAGAAGGCAATTTAAAGCATCAGTGTCTTTGAAACTAGCCTCTGGGGGCAGGAGGAGAAGTAGAGAAACTGAGGTTTGCATGCCCCTTGAAATCAACTATGGGATATAGCATTAGTGCTTTCTTATTATATTTGGATTCTACTGATAGACTTTCATTAGATTTTTTAAAACATTCTATTTGTATTTTGATAAATTTCTTTGGTCATTTCAAAAACCACGTTTTAAAAATAGCTAAAAAATATATTTTGAAACATAAAATGTTAAACCAGTTTTCCAAACAGTTATTTTTTTTTAAATCTATAGACTTTAAAAAATAAAATGGGTACCTAGTAAATACTCATTTCTTTTTTATATGATTTAGTTAATAGAGTTAATGTTGATTTAAAACTGTTACGCAGAGAAATGTCTTAGCATTAAACCTGAACAGGTTTTTTTTTTAATGCCTAAAATTCAGTCCTGTGATCATAACATTTTCTTTTTACAAGCTTTTTTGTTATTGTTAATAAACTTTTTTTTTAGAGCAGTTTTTTTTTTTTTTTTTTTTTTTTTTTAGAGCAGTTTTAGATTCATAGCAGAATTGAGTGGAAAGTACAGAATTCCCATATACTCCCATCTGCCCCTACACACGTAATGTATACTTTTCAGACTTGTTAATGTTAGCTAATAAGTTGTGTGAGTTTAATGATATTTTAAGAAACAGTTCTCTTCACCTCAAGAATGTTCTTATATTACTGAATTTTAGGCTGTAAATGATCTTTATTTTTATTTTCTGTGAACTAATTCAGAAACAGTCATAGCCTTTCTAAAGCTTTTAAATTAAGAAGGCAAATGAATCTTCTAATAAAGTTAGGTTCCATTTCCTAGAATATTTGGAGATGGGTAAAATACTTAAACCGTCAGGCTACCGGGGCGCCTCTGTGGCTCAGTCGGTTGAGTGTCAGGCTCTTGGTTTCAGCTCAGGTCATGATCTCATGGGTCATGGGATCAAGCCCCACATCAGGCTCCCTGCTCAGTGGGGAATCTGCCTGAAGATTCTCTCCCTCTCCTCTCCCTCTCCCTCTCAAATATAAAATAAAAAATAAATCTTTAAAAAAAATAATCATTATTATAAAGGCATGTGCTTTGTGTAGGGTAAGTAACAGTTTTTACAATTTATTTCTTCAGTTACTGTGTGCTTTCAGTCTCGTCATTGTAAAGCTGTTTTAAAGTACCTTTTCTCTAAATGATGTGTGCTCTCATTTTCACCTGCAACTTTTTTTGGTGTAAGGATTTCACTTATTTTAGAGATTCATTTTTATCTGAAAATTAAACAATAAGCAATGTTTTGATTTATAGTCCATTTTTATCATTTTATGTGGTAACATTTAACTTTTGATAAGCCTTATATTGTTCATTGGGAAACTGTCAGAAAAGGGTAATAAGTTGCAGTAAAATTTTCTTTTTGCTGCAGTAGACCAGATTTGAAATGGGCATTCCTAATTGACATGGAACATAGGAACTTATTTTACTGCTACCTCATTGGCCTAGATCTGTTTCTTTTTTTTTTTTTTTTTGACATAGTTACCTTTCTTTTATTTGTTTTTTTATTTACCAGTTTCTTTTATCATATGGTAAAGAGTGTCTATATATGGTAATGTTCAGTTATTACAAATTCGGGCTTTGATTTTGACAGTACAGTATTTCAACATTGGCATCCAAAGTAGTAGATTACAAGAAATACTAGCAAAAATATAATTTCACACATGAACTCCAAGAGTAATATAACCACAGAATGTTTATTTTTTTCCCAGTGTGTTAGTGAAAATAGTTTGCATGTAATGAATGCGAATAGACATTTAGAATGGTTTTTTGAGACAGTTTCCTTTGTGACCTAAAATGATCTTATATTGTTAAGACATTGTGCTTATTGAGTTGTAGGCCCGTACAAAGTACCTTTTAATTTTATTAATATAATTATAAATTTCTTTTATGTAATTATAATAAGAAACAGCCAGAGGACAGCAAATGTCCTAATTACATATATGAAATTGCTTTATTTCTAGGGTTTACAGATTGGTACTCGAGAATTAGAAGAGATGGGAGCAAAATTTTGTGTTGGTCTGTTGCGTTTGAAAAGACTGACATCTCCATTGGAATATAATCTGCCTTCCAGCCTGCTTGACTTTGAAAATGACTTGATTGAATCCAACTGCAAAGTAACTAGGTAAGACACACTTGTTTGCTTCTGTTATTATGTTGTAGTATACTGTTAGACTTCATTAAATTAATTAAGGAGGAAAGGCACAGAGATTTTGATAGCCAAGAGCATTTTTAGAATTAAATAAAGTTTAAACATCTAGGTTATGTATTTATTTGTTCCAAATTGTGATAATATTCTTCATTCTTTCAACATTGATATTTGGATGAGATTGTAACGAAATATCCTTATATTTTGAATGCTATTTTTAGTAATCTTAATGGTTTACCTTTAACCCAAAAATAAGCAATATGGAAAACAGTACTTAGATAATATCTAAATAAGAGGACTTGGAATCAGGATTCATACTTGAAATTTTATTTTGTTGATATCTGCACACATCAAATGGCTTTCCAGTAACATTCTGGTTACATATACTAAAAACAGCTAATTACTTTAGTATCCCTTTGAAAATTTAATTATATCTGCCAAATAATATTCTCAATAGATAAGCCTTTGCTCCTTAAATATATATAAAATTTGATCAGTTACAGGCTCAGATATAATTCAGTATTATAATTCTTAATCATAACACCAGACCTTAGCATTTTATAGTTTGATGGATATGGGTAAGAATATGCTCATTTTGTAGAATCTTCATGATTTTTCTTGTTAGATATTGACTTGTCATTTGTCAGTTTATTGCTCTGCTCTGTTACATATATTAGTTTAGGAGTTTTAAGTGTAGTAAAACATTAATTAGAACTCTGTTCTTTTTAATATGATAATTGAGACAGTAATCACCTGAGTTCTCTACTGGAAGTAAATATATAAAGATTGTCAGTTGTTCTGACTGATATTTAGAAGCCTTCCTTCAAGTTATTTCATGTATTCTTTTTTCTCCCAGCTTTATTGAAGTATAATTCACAAATAAAATTTTAAGATTTTATGATGCTTTGATATATGTATACCTTGTAAAAGGATTGCCCCATTGAGTTAATAACATACCCATCCATCAGCGCACATGTTTACTGTTGGGTGTGTGTGCGTGTGTGTGAACGAATATGATCATTTCAGTTCTGCTCTTCAAATTTCAGTCATACAGTCTAGGATTATCAGCTGTAATCACCATGTTATACATTACTTCCTCAGGTCTTATGCATCTCAAGGCTGAAAATTTGTACCCTTTTACCAATCTCTCCTTTTTTCCCTACACCCTATACCCCTGGCAACCGCTTTCCTACTCTGTTTCTCTGAGTTCCAATTGTTTTTTTGTTTTTGTTTTTGTTTTGATTCTACATGTAAGTGACACCATGTAGTAGCTATCTGTCTTTGTCTGGCTTATTTCACTTAGCATAATGCCCTACAAGTTCATCCATGTAGCAAATGAAAGGATTTCCTTCTTTTTAAAGGTTGAATGATATTTCATTGTATATGTGTATGTTACATTTTCTTTATTCATTCATCCATCGATGGACACTTAGGTTGTTTTGATACTTTGACTATTATGAATAATACTGCTTTGAACATGGGAGTGCAGATATTTCTTTAACAGCTAATGATTTTATTTCCTTTGGATATATACCCAGAAGTGGCATTGCTGGATCATACGGCAGTTCTATTTTTAATTTCTTGAGGAACCTCCATACTGTTTTCCATAGTGGGTGTACCAGTCAACATGGTGACCAACAGTGTACAATTGAGCACCTTTTCATATATCTTTGGCCATTTGTATGTCTTCTTTGGAAAAATGTGTATTTAGGTCCTTTTCCCCATTTCTAAAAATTGAGGAAATTCCCCATTTAAAAAAAAATTTTTTTTTTGCTTTTGAGTTGTGAGTTCTGTGTATGTCTGGTATTAACCCTTTATTGGATGTGTGGTTTGCAAATATTTTCTCCCATTCCATAGGTTGTCTTTTTATTTTGTTGATGGTTTTCTTTGCTGTACAAAAGCTTTTTAGTTCGATGTGGACCTACTTGTTTATTTTTGCTTTTATTGCCTTTGCTTTTGGTGTCAAAAAAGAAATTATTGCTAAGCCCAGTGTCAAAAGAGTTTACCCTCTGTGTTTTCTTCTAGGAAACAACATATCGTACTTTCATATCGTACTTTCTAGTCATTAATCTGTTTTGACTTGATATTTGTATATGGAGTAAGGTAGGGGTCTAGTTTTATTCTTTTGCATTTGTCTATCCAGTTTTCCCAGCGCCATTTAATGAAGAGGCTGTCTTTTCCCAATACATATTCTTGGTTCCTTTGTCAAAAATTAATTGGCCATATATGCAGGGGTTTACTTCTGGGCTCTCTGTTCTCTTCATTGATCTATGTGTCTGTTTTGATCACTATAGCATGATTGTTTGAAATCAGGAAGTGTGATGCTTCCACCTTTGTTCTTTTTCAAAATTGCTTTGTCTATTCAGGGTCTTTTGTAGTTCAATTGTTTCTTTGAAAAATGCCATTGACATTTTGATAGGGATTGTATTGAATCTGTAGATTGCTTTTGGTAGTGTGGGCATTTTAACAACATTAGTTCTTCTAATCCATGAGCACAAAATACCTTTCTATTTATTTGTATCGTTTTCAGTTTCTTTTATCGCTCTCTTACAGTTTTTATCTTCTATCTCCTTGCGTAACTTATTCCTGTTTTATTCTTTTTGCTGCTATAGTAAGTAGGATTGTTTTCTTCTCTTTTCATAGTTCATTGTTGGTATATAGAAATGCAGCTGTTTTTTGTGTATTTTGTTTCCTTGGCATCACTACTGAAATTGTTCATTATATCTAACATTTTTTATGAAGTTTTTAGGGTATCTATATATAATCTGTTGTCTGCACCGAGAGAAAATTGTACTTCTTCCTTTCTGATTTCCATGTCCTTTGTTTCTTTTTCTTTCCTAATTGCTCTGGCTAGGATTACCAGTACTAGGCTAAATAAAAGTGGTGAGAATGGGCATTCTTTTGTTGTTTCTGATCTTAGAGGAAAAGCGTTAGCATTTTATCACTGGATATGATGTTATCTGTGGGCTTATATCAACTTATTATGTGGAGGTGTGTGTCATCCTCTTCCAGTTTTTATAATGAATGGATATTGAATTTTGTCAAATATTTTTCCTGCATCTATTAAGATGATCGCATGATTTAGATTCTTCATTTTGTTAATGTGGTGTATCACACTGATTGGTTTGCAAACGTTGAACCATCCTTGCATCCCAGAGATGAATCCCACTTGATTATGGTATATGTTTGATCCTTTTAATGTATTGTTGAATTGAATTTCCTAATACTTTATTGAGGATTTTTGCATCTAAGTTCATCAGGGATATTGGCCTGTAATTTGTTTGTTTTTTTGAGTGAGCACTTTGAAGGTATCCTTTCATTCCCTTCTAGCCTGCAAGATTTTTGCTGAAAAAAATCTGCTAATAGTCTTACGTGTGTTCTCATGTATGTAACAGGTTGCTTTTCTCTTGTTGCTTTAAAGATTTTCCTTGTCTTTAACTTTGACACTTTAATTATAAAGTGTCTTGGTATGGGTCTTTTTGGATTCATCTTTTTGGGTCTTTGTAAATCTGGATTTCTGATGTCTTTTTCTTTCCCCAGGGTAGGGAAATTTTCAGCCATTATTTCTTTGAATAAGCTTTCTGTCCTTTTATCTCTCCTTCTGGGAACTCTATAATGAATATATTGGTTTGTTTATTCATGTCCCATAAGTCCCTTAAGTAATTTTCACTCTTCATTCTTTCTTCTTTTTGTTCCTCTGTTTGGATGAATTCTACTGCCCTTTCAGAGTTCACTGATTCTTTCTTTTGTTTGATGTAGTCTGCTGTTGAACCCTCTATTGAATTTTTCAGTTCAATTATTGTATTCTTCAGTTCTCTGATTTCTATTCAGTATTTTTTCATATTTTCTGACTCTCTTTTGAAATTCTCACTTTGTTCATGCTTTGCTCCTGAATTTGTTGAAAATCTTTATTACCATTATTTTGAACTCTGTATCAGGTATATCACTTATCTGCATTCTTTGAGATCTGTTTCTAGATATTTATCTTGTTCTTTTGTTTGGGATATATTCCTCTGTTTCTTCATTTTCCATGACTCTCTGTTTTGGTTTCGGCACATTAGATAAACTAGCCATCTCCCAGTCTTAGCAGAATGCTCTCGTGTAGGAGATGAACTTCATTGATTATTCTGGCTTGAGCTCCTAGTTGTGTCTCAGACTTTTGTGATAGCCCAAGCCTCTTTCTTTGTTTTTAGTGTCTCCCAGTAGTTGGGGGTGCCAGGTCATAGTAGTATCTCAAAAAGGAGGATCATAGTCAGCACTTAGATGCAGAATGATTAGAAGCTGGACCTTCTGACAGCAGCTAGAAAAGCATGTAGTTTAAGCCCCTTCCAGGGAAAAACTGGGAGATGGGTATTTTTGCCTATTCCCTTTGTGCTAGTCTGAGTATATAGCTGTAGGAGGCGCCTCTGTGCCTAAGAACTGTTTCTTTGTTACAGTACATGGGACTCATGAATGTGAGCCCTGTTGGCTGCTAGAGCCAGGCTGTCCATAGGTCTGTGTCTTCAGTGACAGCCACAAAAGCTGAGGTGTCAGATGTATGTACAAGCTCCTTTCAGGGTGATACGGGTAACGTGCTTTGGTTATTGGAGCACCCTGTGGGGAGAAGGCAGGATATGTATCTGCTGGCTTCCCCAGTCTCTGAAGAGGATGGCAGCGCACAGTTCCTGCTAAATTAGAAGTCTGGCCCTCAGGCTGCAGCTTTTAAAATATGCAGATGAAACTTTTTCAGTGAAAGACTGGGAGATGGGCAGTTTTGCCTATTGCCTCTGTGCAGAACGCACACACACACTATATATATACATATGTGTATATGCTTGTGCATGCCAGTTAAGACTTGCTTCTTTGTTTATTGTAGCCTTGTGGTCCTGTTGACCGTCAGAGCTAGGTGTTTTTTCTAACCAACCTTTAATTCACCCATGCTTTCTTTAGCTGGGTCTAATCTGATACGAAATTTATCTTTCTAATTCTTAATTGTATTTAATTAGGGGGATCAGGGGGAGAAAACTCCTTTGGAGCACTGGGCGGTGATTTAAAAAAGTTTTGAGAAGTGTTGCCCCTGGGGCATAAGGTCCAGTAGCTGGCATTCTGGGGGCCAGTTGGACTTACTTTTGAGCAGACTTTCTTCACTTACTCTCCTGACCCCCATTTCTGTCTTTTGGCCCCAACTGGATAGCCTCTCTGATAAAACTCTTTAGAAAGTCATTTTTCTATTTCTCTAAACTAGGGAATAACCTGAGGAGGGTGATCTGAAGGTCTAACTGCTCTTTATAAAATCTTTAGTCCATTCTCTTTTCAATTGCGCCCTGATAATCAGGTTTATCACCCAGATTATTTTAGCTTTCCTCTGACTGTGTAATGCAAATTAGCATTTTCCCCATGGCTTCCCCTGTTGTAAGTACTTGAGCAAAGTAGAGGTTGGCACTCAGGCCCCGTTCATTTTTCATCCATCTGCCTTCATCTTCTAACATTTTTTTATATATCTTCTTTGCTCTTATTTCCTCTTCAGTGTTCTTTTTCCTGTGGATTATCCTTTAAAAGAAAAGTTATTCTTTTACAGTCATCTTCGTTGCTCTTGAGACTCACTGTACTTACCAGAAGTTATAGAACTTCCTTTTCAGTGAAGCCTGTGGTTGAAAATTAATCATGTTTTATATTCCCAGAGCATTCATTGGAAATTACCATACATAAATCATTCTAACTTTACTTAATTGTATTTGTTGTATAATAAAAATTTCATCTGATGGAACACTAAGTCTGCATTATATCTTTCCTGGGGGGGGGGGGGGGTGTTTCTTTTAGGTCAAAGCTGGGAATATCAGTAGCGCTCCTTTAAAAGCTTATAGCTATGTAGTATTTTTGTACTTAGCGAAAGTGTTTTTATTTCACCTGTCACCTGAACTATTAAAGAGTCCTCTCAGTCTCATTTAAAGGATTTGAGAACTGATAAAACATTTAACAGTGCTGCTCATCAGGATATGGTTGGTGGTCACTACTTTCAGGATATTAGATATACAGAAGAAGTATTTGAAGTTTGAACAGGAAAGTGAAGTTGAAAAACGCCAAACGCTATGCAATGTTTTATCATAATAAAAACATATGCCCATGTTTAAATGAAGCCTAATGACTGTCTTATAATCAGTGTTTCGACCTGTTTTCTTTTTCTTTTTTTTTTATTGAGATGAGGTTCATACAGCATAAAATCAGTCATTTTAAAGTGAATAATTTAATGGTGTTTAATATGTTCACAATATTGTACAACTATCAGTCACCTCTGTCTAGTTCCAAAACTTTTTATAGCACCCCCAAAGAAGACCCTCATACCCATTAAACAGTCATTTCAAGCCCCTGACAACCACTCATCTCCTTTTTGTCTCTGTGGATTTACCTGTTCTGGATATTTCATATAAATGGAATCATATGGTGTATGACCTTTTTCGTCTGGCTTCACTCATTTAGCTTGTTTCCAGGGTTCATCTGTGGTGTAGCAGGTATCAGTACTTAATTTGTATTTGTGCATACAGCATGGACATTAGAAAATTTGTTGAATTTGTACTTAATGCAACTAATAAAATAAATAGGACTTAAGCTGGAGAAAACCTTTAAAATATGTTTAGCATTTGTTCTTTTTTTGTTAATACTTTTTAAAAAATCTAATTTGATGTGTTTTGATAAAGATAGAGTACATTTCTCATAAGGTATAGAGAATGAGTACAGGTCTGTGAATGCGTTAACGTCATAATGCTTCTTGGTTAAAGGCCCTGCCTCTGTCGCTAGCAGTATCAGAGCGACTGGCTGGAGGTTATTGGTAAGGTCGTACAAAGCTACTCATTGCTACAGACTGTTAACACTAGGATGAAATATTAGCCTCTGTATTTTCTGTACTTTCTTCATGTGAAGCTTGTGTTTATTTGTAAATGTGTAGGAACTTTGTCTTCTGAGAAAATTAAATTAATATTGTTAAAGAGAAAATTATTTGTGACACTGTTACAGATTAGGAAGGCAGACTGTTCAGGAAGACTGCTACAAGGGGTGAATACGGTGAGGCAAGGTGGGGATTTATAGCCAGGGAGTAGAGTGGGGGATTGGTGGGTGGAAAATTACTAAGAGGAACCATCACATGTAAGGTAGATTCTAGCTAAACCTACTTGATGGAGTTTTTGCTGAAAGCAGGCCAGACTGATGAGATACAGAGAGTGGGGGATTTTGATAAACTGACTCAGCAAAATTCTTACTACAGCTAGACTAAGCAGGCAGAGCCCCTGACTGAGGACAGAGCCCAAGGTCAGGTCCTAGTTTGAAAGGAGGACTCAGAAGAGCCTGACTCAAGTTTGGTCAAGGACAGAAGGACAGAGTCTGTCAGTATAGATCATTTGTGGCCACATGTTAATGGCAGTATTTACAGGAATGCAGTCAAGCTTACTGTATTAATGTGCTTTATTTTAAATGTACAGTTTACCATTTAATCAAGCTACTTAAAAAATCCTTTGTAATGGCTGTGATGCACATGCTTGAGTCTGGTGTGCATTTGTGAGTGTCATTTATTGCAACCATGTAGAAAATTCTTACAGCTATAATTAGATTAGAATATTTTCTAGGCAGATAAATCATGCCATGTAATTGAAGATCATATTACCACTTCTAGTCCACTGGAAATCATAGTTGAAGTGAACCATTTGTGTTTTTGTGCTAAGTCAGTGAAATGCTGTTGTACCTACAAATATAGAGGAGATTAAAATCATCCAGAAAAATAAGTTGGGGACTTAATGTGAACACTTCAGGACCCCAGGCCAGATTTGATTATAATGAAAGCTTTGAGGCTTATCATAAGAGAGAGAAATGATCCTTATTGAGATCCAGATAAGTATGGAGTTAGTAATTGTTAGTCTCTAAGACAGCTGTATAAGGAATTTGATGATTGTAGATATTTGTTAATATTTATAAGCTATATTCTTTGTAGCCTCTTGGAAGAATTAAGTTATTCCTCTCAGTAAGTGCCTATTTGAGACTTCAAAGTAAGAATATGGTATATCAGAATAAGGAGGAATTATTCCTTCAAAGAGGATTCATTCTATCCTCTGGCAGGCTGTGGAGTAGGCAGGTGGTCCCAGTCTGGCAAGAGACTGAGCTAGCTGGAGGTGGGTTTGCAAAACTTGTAAAACTTGTTTAGCCTTGGTTCACGCCTCTCCTCTCTAAGTGGTAGCCCTCCAGAGGTCACTGTGGAAGGCCTAGGGCTTCTCCTTTCCTCAGCACCACAAGACTGCCCCAAATTCTGTTGTTTATTTTCTGGTTGGTTTGTTTTGCTGCTTTCTGCTTTGCTGTTCGGCCTCTTGCACTGTGTATTTTAAGAATTTGTCACATGCCTCCGGGAGAGAACTGTTGGGGTCATATCTCTGCAACTCCCTTCTTTCAGGAAACTTGGCAGCTCTGAACTCCAATTTTTGCCTCCAGTCCTTTGAAATTGCTGAAAGTTCTGATGACTTCTCTGCCTCTTAGCAGCTGCCCTTGCCTGGCCTTGAGTTCCTCTGGACTTTGCCCCATGCACCTTTGCTCTTGATTTTGCTTTGTATCCTTTCACTGTAATATACATCATAGCTGTTAATACAACTGTCTGCTGAATCCTGTACATCTTGCTAGCGCATCACTAAACCAGGGGTGGCCCTGGGACCACAAACACGCATGCCCATTTTGAGTTTCTGTTAAGTTCGATTATTATCTCCGAGGTTTTTGTGCTCTATTGAGAATGATCAGAGACAGATGGTATTGTAACCCCTTTTCATATTGTGTAAACTGAGGCTCAGAGATGAATTGACCCAAGGTCATCTTTCTGGTAATTCCCAACAAAACCAGGAATTGTGCCCAGATCTGACTCCAGAATTCCCCTGTGCTTTCATTGTATCTTGTATCTTCCAAGTGACTAAGTAAAATTACTAAAAAGGAATGGTTTCAGCTTTTGAGGCTGTCCTGCATTGTTGGGAAACTTAACTATTTAACCTTTTTATTTTGTATAAGGAATGTTTTTAGATCAATAGTAAAATAAAGTCAGTTGGAGTTTAGTGACTGTTTTTTGAAGGCAGCTTAGTTATATTTGTGGTCCAAAAAGTATCCGTAAATTAACGACTTTCTCCCCCCCACCCCCACCGCCGAAATATCCTCTTAGAAATTCTGTACTCTGTGTGTTGGGTATGTACATGTGTAGGAATGTGCAAATACTTATGTATACACTGTGGACAATTAAGACTGACAAAAATTGTTACTTGTATTTTCTGTGGATAATTTTGTTTGCTTTGATATTTAGTAGATACAACGTCTCTTATGAGCTGGGAATCAAATTATATAAATAAAACATTCTGTGATATTTAGGCGGATAGAGATTTTTCTTTCACATGAGACCTGATATTTCAATACAAGAAAGACATAATCAGCAAGTCACAAATTGCTGGTAATTTGGGCAATGGAATATTTTTCTGTTTGTGTATCAATTTCAGAATTTCTCCCCCAGGATATCTTTATTGTGCTGTCTGAAAACAGGTAGGTTAGTTTCAAAATTGTAGAAGAGTATGAGGTTAAGGGAGGATTCTGAGTTACAAGAGGAAGGCGGTATTTTTAGTCGTGTTGGTGTGGGGGCAGCCCATTACCTGGGCTCTTTAGGAAATGATTAACTTTTTTCTTTTTTTTAAAAGATTTTTATTTATTTATTTGACAAAGAGAGACACAGTGAGAGAGGGAACACAAGCAGGGGGAGTGGGAGAGGGAGAAGCAGGCTCCCCGCGGAGCAGGGAGCCCGATGCGGGGCTCGATCCCAGGACCCTGAGATCATGACCTGAGCCGAAGGCAGACGCTTAACGACTGAGCCACCCAGGCGCCCCTTGATTAACTTTTTTCTTTAACAAGGTAGCTTTATTAATTTCATAATAGCATTTTATATCTGTACAGCTTAAGAATTTACAAATGCTTTCACACTTACTACCTAATTGGAGCCAAACAACTTGTGAGGTAGTGGCTCTGACACTGTTCTCTTGGCTTTTATTCTTGAGAAAAACCAGTGCTTGAAGAAAGTGTGTGAGTTGCTCAAGGTCGTGCAGCTGGCTAGTGGAAGAAGAGAGGCACGGACCCAGAATTTCTGACTCCATGTCCAGGGTTTGGCTTCTTTCATGCTGATGTAGGTAACAGAGCTGAAGATCTGCATCCTGGTGTCTCAGATGTCCAGTCAGCGCTAATGCAAGTGGCTGGGCGTGCCTCGAGGGAGACGGCGACTTTCTTAGGTTTAATTTTGCCTATGCTTACTAGTTTAACATAGTGATAGCCAGAACACTTTCGGAATCTGAATGAAGCAGGATTTTTTGTTATCTTCAGAAATCAGTGGGAATTTTGAACCTCTTCTGCATCATAATGACACCATACAGCAGAGAATTTCAACAAATTCATCCTGTGAGAAAGCCATTTGGGTGAAGGTTTTGATATTTTTCCTGAAACAGCATGAGGAAGATTTGGTTTTGGACTAAAATGCTCTTCTCTTTTAGGATGAAATGTTTCTCGTTGATTAAAATCCAGAAGAGAAGGATGTTAGGGCAGGTCTACATAGGCCAGCCGTTGGAGAACGAAGCAGAACAGGGCAGCGGGAGTAAACTAACAGGAAGAGAATTAGGGGGACAAGGAAGTTGTGGTGGGAAAAAAGTAATAGTGATAGGAAATAACTAAGTGCTGATTAGAGTTTCTCTTTGTGATCGAATTATTACTTGAATTCCTTTCTGCCGATGTCAAGGGATTAATTATTTTATAACTCTAGAGCAAATTACCTTAAAGTCTTTCTCAATAACCTGGAGGTTATTGTGAGATATAATGTATATGAAGGCCCTTCCTAAGTTGTACATTGTTCAAAACATGTTGGAATTATTAATAAAAGTGAAGCTGAATTGCTATGATTGGTCTTGTGCCTTAAGTTTTTTTACATAAAGTATAATCAGTGGGATGGGGTAACATAAAAATTGATGGTCTCGTGGGCCCTGTGGCTTCTCGTGGAGTTCAGCAAATATTCGTTTAGGGCCTACAATGTGTGTCGAGTACTCTTGGGAGCTGATAAGAGGGATTAATATGCGTAAGTCACAGCTCCCGACCTTGACATGCTGCTGAGAAGACAGGCCCACAAATAGAAGGTTTCACCTGCCTGGGAGCAGTGATGGGACAGAACACGCAGGGTACAGAGGGGATACAGAGAAAGGGCGCTTAGCCCAAAATGGGCTTCCAGAAAGGAAGAACATCTAAAGATGAGCCTGAGCTGCAGTTTGAAGGAAATACGAGTCGCTGGGAGAAAAAAGGTGGGAAGTATGTCCTAAGCAGACGAAGCAATGTCAGTGAAAGTTTGTGATGTAAAATGTGAAGCAAGAGGTAGTTCAGAGATTGATTGGCAGGACTTGCTGAGAATTAGGTTTTATGACGCACTGAGTGGATGATGTTGGGACGAGGACAAGCAGAGCAGGCTTGCTAGGGAGTCTGGTGAGTTCTATTCCGAACATACATTTGGGGTGTATGTGAGATAGCCATGTGAGTCTGCTAGCAAGTGCTTGTGTGCACAGTGGAAGTTCAAGGGTGAGGTCAGGGCTTGAAATTTGGATTTGGAAATGATCAGAATGCAAATTAAAATATGCGAGCTTACTCAAAGAGGGCTTGCATATAAGAGCGTGCCAGGAGAGCATTTTTATAAGCACCTATTTTTGAGGCATACTACGGAGGATGAAGAGCACTTGATCAGCAGTGAGGAGGGACAGAGGGGAATGAGGCACAGCAGAAGAGAGGAGTATTGGAATTGCTACCAGTTAAGTGCAACAGAGAGATCTAGAAACAATGGACTGGACAGTGGCAACTGGAATACCAGTCAGAAGGCTGCTTTCAGTGGAGTTACGGGGATTGTAATCTTCTGTTCCCGCTGTCTCAGGATTCCTGCAGCTCTTTGACCCTAGATCTACCCACCGCTCTCCCCTGCCCCCATACGCGCACAGCTTAGCACTGAGGGCCCCTTTGCCATTGCTGGATGGACTCGCTGCATTTCAGCCAGACGGTACACCTTCACGAAGCTGAGGATAGGAATGTGACTTTGATAGGACCTGCAGAAACAGGCATCAAATATCAGGGTCAGTGAGGGTTCTGGGAATGGAATTAAGAGTGTGAAATCCATCCGTTCCTAGGTATCACGATGGATGATGCCGGAACATGGAGGGGGGGTTTATGTCACAGTCAGCATATGAGGAAGCCAAGATCAGGAATTGACAGGCTCAAATTATTTTCTGAACATTCCTTATTATGGGATTTCTTTTAAATTTCCAGGGGCTTTGCCTTCCAGGTTGTGCTTCTTAGACTTAAAAAAAGTGTTTATCAGTATCTGACCCCAGCATTGTTCCAAGTCTCCTTGATGTCCAGCAGCTTTTTTTGCTTGATCCTGGGCATTTTTGTTGCTTCGAAATCATTCTTCTTCTGTTTCTTCAACTTACAAGACTGTTTTCTAGCCTATAAGTCTAGGCTTTTTCTTTAAACCCTTTCTCTTAGTTCATGTTGATTAATGTTCTAGTATTCAGCTGCCCATGTAGAACTAGGTCCTTGCTCTGACCTCCGTGTAGTGGCTGGGCTTCCTGCAACTAGTTTACTTTATGCCAGTCTGTTTTCTTTGGTGGTGGTATGGGGTGGGGGGTGGAATGCAGGGGTGGGTTGGAATTCTGTTGTCCGTAGATCTCCTTAATGATGCTTGCCCACCCACCCACCACATGGATTTTGTGCTCTTCCTACCTGTCGGGAGGTCCCACGATGCTGCGGGTAACTGCACTGCTTTGGGCATGGTGCCTCCTCACTGTGGAGTGAGCCTTTACAGTTATGGTTGGTTTCCCCAGCCCCTGTACCAGTGGAGTGCATGGCTTTTGAGCAAATCTGCCTCCTCCCTTGCATTTCCATGATCATTTCTTCTTGTTAGGACAGTCTCCAGGAAGAAAGTAAACAAGTTTCTCCCCTCACTTCTGTCCTTCCCCCTCCTTTGCTTTAGCTGAAGCCTCCGTCTATTCTAAGAGTCTGTTCTAGTAGTCTTCCATGTATGCTGTGATTCACCGGGGACACCCTGAGAATTTGAAACACCAAACTCATGAAGGAGGAATGAATTACTGTTTTTTAAAAGAAAAAAAGGAAAATGATCATTTTAAAAGGCAAATAATTTTTTCCTTTTAATCTCATTTTTTCCCTAAAGACCTGATAGATTCATGATAAATATTTTAGTTGCATAATTGAAAGCTCTGAAATCATTCTTGTGAGTGTTAGGTAAGTAATAAAGTCTCACATAGTCCTTCAAGCCACTCAGCAGGTTTATCGGGACTACTCCATCACAGGGCAAGCTCTGAACTTTTTTTTTTTTCATGTTTTATTAGTCACCATACAATACATCATTAGTTTTTGATGTAGTGATCCACGATTCATTGTTTTCGTATAACACCCAGTGCTCCATGCAGTACGTGCCCTCCTTAATACCCATTACCAGGCTAACCCATCCCCCCACCCAAGCTCTGAACTTTTTAAGAAGTTTGCTATATAAATAGATCAAGGTGGTTTTGCAATATATTTTTAATGAGCAAGATAAAAACAATTCTAGGAAAAAGAGATAATCTTAATGGATGAGTTTTGCTTTCTCTTTTCAGAAAATGAGAACCGTATAATCCATTAACTTGTCTTTCCTGCCTAAACTTGTAGATATCTGAACCGAATTTCATATTCAGTGCAGGACTTCTTTCAGTCTAGATGCCTAATGACATTTGCCTCCCTGCTCATTTTAACAGTTTATTGTTTCCTTTTTTATTTTCTGATTTTATAGCTTTTAATTGCATCCATGATGGGAAATCCTTTTTGGAAGCAGGTGGGATATAAACAGACATGCATCTGTGTGAAATTAAGATAGTTTTGGTCACAACATGGGGACATTGAAATATTTCTGTAGTGTTTCTTTGATAACACTGTGTGTGTGCATGTGCGCACGTGCATGTGTGTAAAATCTCCCAAATGGGGAGAAATCAGAATACTGTGATTTTTTTTTTTTTTGAAGAGGAAAGATGGAAAGGTTGTCTTTATCCCAAACAGCCTACCTAATGAAATATTCAGAAGCACTTAGTGCTTTTAAGCAAATATCTTATTCTGTGTCCCAAGGGCAAGTTATTAATCTGGATGTGGAGCGTTCACTTGTTTTTCGTTTTTATTCTTGACCACTGGAAACTGGGAGGAAGAGTGTATGGGCTGTTTTATGGCAAATAATCATTGTATAGACTTAGAATAAGTGGTTTTAGTGTTTAAATACCGCAGTTTCTTTCTTTTTTTTTTTTTTTTTTAAAGATTTTATTTTATTTATTTGACAGAGAGAGAGAGACAGCTAGAGAGGGAACACAAGCAGGGGGAGTGGGAGAGGGAGAAGCAGGCTTCCCTTGGAGCAGGGAGCCCGATGCGGGGCTCGATCCCAGGACCCTGGGATCATGACCTGAGCTGAAGGCAGACGCTTAACGACTGAGCCACCCAGGCACCCCTAAATACCGCAGTTTCTTATAATGGATGAATTAATAAGATAAAGCTTATTGAAATGGTCTGTTCCTTTTTAGTGATTAAGACAGAACTTTTAATCCTGCAAATTGTTGAAGTCCTTGAAAAAAGCAACCTAATAGGGGAGTCTCTTGTTTTTTATAGCTCTCTAACTGTAGGGTATATGTTGACAGCCTTGTCACATGATTAATACTTAGCATTTCACCCTTTATGGTCTCAACTGTTATAAATCTCTTAACTTTTTCATTTGGATAACATTTTTAAAGCTAATCAAACTACTTACGTTATTTTGAAATCAAAGTTAACCCAATGTGGTCAAATTACCTTATGTTAGAACCTTAGGATCTAATGAAGTCTCGTGTGCTCTCTGTGCTCTGGCCACAGCCCTACCACTTACGTTTTGGATGAAGATGAGCCTCGATTCCTTGAAGAAGTGGATTACAGTGCAGAAAGTAATGACGACTTAGATACTGAATTGGCGGAAAACGTAGGAGATTATGAACCTTCTGCTCAGGAAGAAGTACTTTCTGACTCTGAATTATCAAGAGCATACCTACCTTAAACCTTCTGCCATCTCTTGAAAGTGCAAAAAAGAAAGGAAATATCTTCTTTTTTCTTACACAGGAAGTTTGAGAGAAATGAGTTAATAGCTGACTCAAGAAAGACAAAAAGTAACTTGGGCCTGTTTGGTTTCAAGACAATAAATATGTTATTAATTCATGATAAAATTGGCACTTGTTTTATTTTAGATATTCAGTGCACTTGATATGGCATTGAATGATCAAATATTGGATTTTTTTTTAAACCTGAGTATCATTGCATGAATTTTTATCTTCTTATGGTTATATCCTGCATCAAATGGATACATTTTGAAGTGTGTGAGAATATGAAATCTGAATCCCGACTTGTTGAAAACAAATACGTATGTACATGGATTTCTCTAGCTGTGACTGTGTAGGGTGGGTAGACATTGAACATAAGACTGCTTCAGAATCATGTTAACTGTGGACTTGTGACTGAAATAACCCAGAGTTTGCCTTGAAAGCGTTACATTCTCCACTTACCAAATTAAACAAATAAAAGCTATATTAAATGTTGAATTCATTTCGTCATCCTTTTTAACCAGCTCAGATTATTTGGTTTATAGAATCTTTGTGAGAATATTATAAAAATCCAACATCCAAACACATTGATAAAAATTTGTAAAACAGAAAAAAAAAGTGCTGAATTTACTGGTTCTAAGTTTTTTATGGTATAGGTATACCTCTACGTGTCGTAAAACATACATTATAACAGCTCTTTTCTCTAAAACTGTGTCTCTTGGTTGCATCTAAACTGTTTATCACGATAGTTTGTTCAGCTTGAAAAATGCAGTGGGGATACGATCTTGTGTTAAATGTGTATCTGTGTATTAAGCGTATTTAGCATTTCCTGAGTTGTGTGATGCTGTTAGACGCACTGACCCTGGCATCTGTGTCTCGATGACTACAGTGACTGTAAACCATTTCTTGCACTGTCATCTTTCTGGTTTAAGCTGCTTTGCTGCAGGAACGACTTTGTCTTCAAATAGAATAAAACTGGTTCAGCGGCTCTGGATAAGTGCCCTACAAACTAAGTTTCTGTTGTAATAAAACAAATCCAAAAGAGATACCTCATTAACAGATTCTTGCCAGGACTCTGGTGCTTAGGTTTGGGTACATTATCTTTGCTTATTCCTGATTAGAATTTTTTAAATCTTTTTTTTTTTTAAACCTATAATAATGGAAAAGAAATGATAAAAATGTATTTCAGATTTTTGCATTTTCCAAACCAGTAATTTTCACTGTATCATTTGAGGCATTTCCTCCATAGTGTAGCTTATTTTTGATGTCCTAGGAGCTATGTTTGAAAACGCAGTATGGGGCAATTGATAGAGTTCTTTTTCTCTTAGTAGCCTAATTCTTATTAATCTCAGAAAATAAAGACTAGATTGTGAGGATTTGACAGTCCTCTTAGTGTGTGGTGAACTAATTTGGGAAAGATCAGGATACTTTAAAATATTATTAAATAATTTATCTAATAATTCATAAAGTTATTTATTTTTATTTATATATTTCATATATAAAATAATTACATATTTAATTATGATTTTTTCAGAGAGTGGATCATGGAGCCACTATGTCTGTATGTAAATTTTTCCTGATTCTTATAAAACTAGAAATTAAAACACAAGATATCCATGTATGAGAAGCAATTACAGTTACTGTAGTGTGCAGATAACTCAAAACTTCAATTTATTATGTTGGCAGTGTAAAAATCCCTTATTGTGTACTATTACAATATTTCATATTGATGACGTACATCTTTTAGTATATGTTACAAACCCGAATATGCCTTTTATTAAATCATTATTCACAAGGTTGAAGAGAAAGTCTTTTATGGTTAGGAAATGATTTTTTTCTTTAATAAATAGCTTTGGAGAAATAAGAATTTCAAATCCTAACTTTCTGAATTAGTGGGTAAAACTAGGTGTCATTGGCTATTAGTAGCTAAAATTGCCCTAAATTTTATCTCTGGCTATTTCTTTTCAGGATTTTCAAAGAATGATTGAGATGCCTTCAGTGCCATAGCCCTGAAAAAGTAATGTGTAGCTGACAAACTGAGTTTAATGATAGAGCTTAGGTTGATTTAATTTGCCTTGTGTTTGGAACTGCGAATTTCTTAAAAGTGGTTTTGGTCCAATCCAGTGGTTCTCGTACTGTGTTGTGTGCATCAGAATCACCTGGAGGACTTACTTCCCAAATCAGAGATTGCTGATACGATGTGGCTCTGGGCGGGGCCCCAAATGTGCATTTCTTAAAAGTTCTCAGGTGGTAATGATGCAGGAACCACGCTAGGAGAACCACTGTCTGATCTGATGTGCTCTTGCAGCCTCGTTTCCTAGGAGTCACAGGACCTGTGAACTGGAAATCAGCACCAAGGCATGGTTTAGATCAAACTCAGGTGTAGAATCAAGACAATAGACACACGGAGATCGAGTGCAGTCACTGGGGCACTTGAGGCAGAGCCAGGGTTTCAGCCCACGTCTGCAGACGACTGGCCTCGTGTTCTTGCCTCAAAAGGAGATGCCGTCCTTGGCCTTTCTGCAAAGAGTAAGGAATGTGAAAAGCTTGAGGGTCTCTCTGGAGTTTGTGAAATTTATTCAGGCAAGGCGGAGTGTAAAAACCTGTGGTTCACATCGGCTTTTCCTTTTTTGCAGTCATACTATTGTTGGGAGACAGGGTTTTGTCCTGCTTTAAGTATCTTTCTTACTCAGTTCCTGCCACGTCTGCCAGTGGTGTGTAGTATTCAGAAACATGGACATTTGTTTGAATCCTAATTACAAATAAGTAACCTGGAGTTCCACTTCAGATAGCGCACTAACAGCTACATTTCAAATATCCAACTGAAGATGACCATATTATTATAAGCACTAAAATGGATAATGTAATAAATGTACTAATGGAATTGTCTTTGTGCATGATCCAGAAATAAATGACACTAATGAAACCATAAATGTATCTTTATAAATCCTTTTGTTTTCCTATATGTACATTTTTAAAAAAGATTTTATTTATTTGAGAGAGAGAGCACAAGAGGGGGGAGGGTCAGAGGGAGAAGCAGACTCCCCGCTGAGTGGGGAGCCCGATGCAGGACTCGATCCTGGGACCCTGGGATCATGACCTGAGCCAAAGGCAGATGCTTAACCCACTGAGCCACCCAGGCACCCTTCCTGTATGTACTTTGTTATAAAGTATTAATTGAAAATCCATGAATTCAGTGAAGCAGCTGCATGTAAGCCCTAGGTCTCTCCATTTGGAAAAACCTAGTGAAGCAATATTTTAATTGAAAAACCATTCTACTTTATCCAATAGAATATTCTTATTAATATTAAGCAAATACTTTTCTGGCTAAAGCACATTTGAATTCCTGCACAGAAAAAGGGAAACTCAGAAGAAAGTCTTATTTTCTTTATGAGAATTCATGTTTTGAGGGTTCTGTTCCTGGAATGTCAAATTTCAGTTGTTTTCCACCATTAATGATATCTGTAAAGCCTTTGTACTTACCTATACGGGGCTGATCGTTAGGGCCTTCTCTTTCTAGACCCTGAGCAGTAACTTAGGCCTGTCTCCCCTCCTTCCATCTCATAGCCTTCCTTATACTTCAAGCCCTTTTGGTTTCCTGGCACCTTTTATGAGCTCTTGGGCTTCAGAGTATGGCTGGTTATTGGGGTCATTGAGTAATTAAACTTTTCAATTTGAGGTTGATGAATAGGCAGGACCTAAATCCAAATGAATGGGCCTCCTGTGGTGGCGTTTTGAGGCATTGTGCAGGCCAGCTGGGGTGACGTTTTGGAGTCTGGGGCGTGGCTGACGCTGCCAAGAACTGAAGTGATCTCTCCCTGGGCAGTTGCGTGCGTGCATACTCACAAGCCCCTGCAGAGCGGGGGTGGACTTGTGGTGCCCTTCTATTTGCAAACCCAGACAACTTGGGAGATTTAGCTCCAGATACTCAGAAGGTAAACCTTATAGGTAAACCGTATAGGTAAGTTACTTCTTTATAGTAACAAATGTGGGACTGTCCCTTTCCAAGATGTCCTGATGGGATGCCAAGTGAATATGAGGTGAGCAATAACAAAAATCTGGTCAGAGGAATTAGGATGCTGGTTTTCCAAACGTTTTTAACATGCTCTTAAGCCACATAAAGAGCTGCGATGAATGGCAGATGGGAAGAAATTATGGAAGACAAGGATGGTTGTTATTGAAAATTAAAATAGAAAAGGCTAGAGTTTAATAAATACAAGTAAAGTCTGCACCTTTGAAAGTAGATGGGCTTCTCTGTAGCTGTTCCTCTAGCTGACAGTATAATTAAATAGGGAATTTTAAGACTGGAAACTTATCTTCATGTTCAGTGCTAAATAGTTACTAAAGTCAAGTTACATACTCTCTTTGCAAAAATGTCTTGACTCTTACTATTTATATTTTCTCCCATGTCATCGATATGATTGCTTTTCCTCCCTGTTTTCCTCATGTTAATTCTTAGAAATGTTTGACATTTCATCTATTTTTCTTTTCGAATGTGGGCACTTGAAACAGTGAACGAATTGTATAATTTCATATAAAAAGATAAGTTTCAAAATCTGAAAAGATCTCTTTTAAAGGATTATAATTTGTATTTAACGCAGAGAGAGGAGTGTCCAGTGCACACCTACCTTTGTCACCCTTTATGTCTCCCTCCCGAATGGCTACACGAGATGAATATCAAAAACTAAACCACCATTCTCACATGCGAAAATCCAGATCGATTACAGGACGGAGCGGACATGAGCATGTTTGCTTCCTGACTATCCATTCTCCCCTTTGCCCTAACCCATGTTCAAGACCTGTGTGTTCTGAGGTCAGCACCTTTCCCTGGGACTTCAGGAGTGGGCCACATGAGCTGAGCCCGTCAGCACATGCCGCCTGCCCATCAGCCCATCACAAGGATGGTCAGGTAGGCATGTGATCCAAGCGACCCCAAACAGAGCAAATGTCAGGACTTCAGATGGTCATGCTAGGACAGAGGCCCTTCCTCGAGAAGGAAGGATGTAGCTAGCCGTTGCTGACCTCCGTACAACCCCAAGAGGAGAACATGCCCATGACGAGCCAGTGTTGAAGGAACAGAGCCAAAATGTTGAGAGAAACTGGGTCCTTTTATCATTGGAGCTTCGTATCAAGCTTTCTGTGAAACCTTGAATTGGACAGTTACATTGTTCAAGCTATTTAAAGTGAATTTTACTGGCGAAGGTATGTCTTACACTAAGGATGTCCGAAACGTATCTGAAAACAGGCAACCTTTAGTGTCCGTCCTGGGAGGGGTGGCCCTGCCCAAAGCACACATCCACAGAGCGGTTAAAAGGAAGAGACCATTTCTCTTACCCCGAAGGGGCACTCTGGAAAGGCAAAAACAGCTGTCCTCTCAAACATGTCAGACTTGGTTGTTTTTATTTTATGTCTACCTCTAGAAAGGTTTACTGGGCCAGAAATGAGCCATATTTTTGTCATCCTGCTGTAAACTTAGGAATCATTTCCTCCAGTTATGAGACTTGTCATTGGTTTGTTCAGAGGTAGTATTAGCCCAAGAGCTGACTTTTCAGCATCTTGAAAGTTCTCCGTTGTAGATTGTGTAGAGAACACAAATGTGAAATATTAACATTGAAAGGGAGTGCCTCTGTAATGGTGCATCATTATAAGATGGACCCAGAGAGGAAGCTGAGAGGGATCAGAGATCCCTTTGTTGAGTTACATCAGTTAGGCCAGTGAGCAAATATAATGGGATGAGGTTTCAGTATTATTTAGTTATCAGTCTCGAAGCTATTTCTATCCCCCAACTGATTGGAACTACAAATCCCTGCCTTATATCCACACAGGATTCATATATAAAGCGCGTGTAAATAGCCCTTTAAAGTTTAGGAAGTACTTTCCTACAAGTTATCTCATGTGAGCATCACAAAAACACTTAATAAGCAGATATCGTTAGTATTTCCACTGACTGCATGAGGCTTAGGGCATAGGCCTCACCCAGGCTAGCTGGTACGTAGCAGAGCGAGGGCACGTGCCCGGGAGTTGGGCCCTCTGGTGCCATTCCTGCGAGTGAGTTTGGTAAACAGTTTGATGATTTTGAAAACATAGGCAACTGTCCAGGACACACCATAGTGTCCCTGCGGAGGGTGGAAGAGCTAAACCTGACAGGATCTGTTGTGTGTTGAGCACTCTCCTGGGGGCTTTGTGAAAATGATCTTGACGGAAACATTTTCTCTCATATTTTCCAAATCACTATTTTTATGGATGGTGGGGTAGACGGTGGTACATCCAGTTTTTGTGTCTAACCATTTTGTGTGTGGCTTCTTCTTCTTTTTTTTTTTTTAAGGAAAGAGACCCTTGAGTCTTTTTTATTTTATGTTTAACAAAATAGGTAATGGTTTGGTTTTTTCTCCGTCTTTTCTGATTTCTCTTAAGGCTTGGAAAGGCTGCTTTTATAGCCATGATGGTAAGGGAAAAGTACATTTTGTCTGATAGACTTAACCTAAAATAAATTTTGCTTCACTTTCTTTAAAGAATTTCCATTTTTATTGGGAAGAGAGTTTATTCTGTAGCTTCATTATCACTTTAACTGGCAGGGCCAAGAAATCAGTTTTAGAAATAAGCCCACAATGATCTGTTTTCTAGATTCAATTTTATTTAGAGGAACATAATCTTTTTTATAATACAAAATAAGAGTAAGATGACCTAAATGCCTTGACTTTGGATTTGTACTCGTGTCTGATCACCTTCTTGGCAAAATTTTTATGGAGACTTTTTTTTTTTTAAGATTTTATTTATTTATTTGAGAGAGAGAGAATGAGAGAGATCACATGAGAGTGGGGAGGGTCAGAGGGAGAAGCAGACTCCCCACCGAGCAGGGAGCCCGATGCGGGACTCGATCCAGGGACTCCAGGATCATGACCTGAGCCGAAGGCAGTCACTTGTTGTTGATTAAGCTGAGCAAGCTTATTTAATTGTCCTCAAAGTTGTACAGTTCTAAGGGTGTGAGTGCAGTTGTTAGTAGCTGGGAAACTGAGTAACGGCCTCTGTGACCTTTCTAACAAGGTGCACATTTCATAACCGATAGGTTTCAAGAAAGGCTTATGGACGTGGGCCTGCCATTTTGCTTATTACGTGCCGTGGAGCACATAAGTCCAAGCTTAGGAGCCTCACTGACTCGGGAACTGTAGCAGGATGGCCTCAGTACCACCCCATTTCACTTCTCAGGAGTAGCTCTTGTCTGTGTGGTTCCCCCATCGCAGGCGTCCCTGTAGCCAAGGACAATGGAATTCAGATAGTCGTTCAGCCACTGTACGGTCCAGTCCCCCAATTATAGCTGTCAAACCTTTGTTGTTGTTAGGAGAAAATAGAAGCAAAACTGTCCTGTTGGCGTGATTGGAATAAAGAGAATTATTAATTGGGACGGAGAAAAACAATAGCAAATATATGGTTCTAAAATAAATATCTCCCATGCTACTTGTGTATAAATCTGGAGGTTGGGTTGTGAATGTTCATTCCCTCTTGGGGGAGGTGCCATACCTTCCAGCATGTCCTTTCCCATCCTTTCCCTGGGAGGCACCTGCCTGGGGTGCACTGAATATGTAGTGTTGGGGGGGGCACTCTCTGTGCAGAGACCAGCCGTGGACTCTGTACCTGATCACTGTGCAGATGCCGTCTGTGGGCATCCTGGGGTGGAGGGAGTGTTGAAACGTGGTATGTCCAGGCAGCCAGTCCCCAAATCCCAAGCCAACCCCGGGCTCTGTACTTTTCCCTGTTCCTTCTCACCCTAAACAAGTTTAACATGTGGCTCCTGCTGATCAGATATTTTCTGTTTTTTTCCCTCCTTCCTTGTTCTTTATTCTTTATCCCATAAGAGCTTTCTGCCTTCTGCCTTTTTTTGCAGTTCACCAAACAGAGACTGTCTGCTCCATGAAGTGTTGGTATCACCTAAATTGTCTTCTTGAGTCATTCAGTAACAGGAGTCCCGCATGGGTGGGAAGGTTTGGAGGGCTCCGGGAGGAGAATCAGTGGGTGATCCAGCGGGCAGTGACAAGGCAGCACGTCCCAGAGCGGGAGCCAGCCCCATGCCCCCGGAATGGACGTGTTGGCATTATATACTAATGTCAGCTTGTACAGGACCAGCCTCTCTAGGCTTAGCGAGGTGGGAAGTTGTTTCAAAAATTGTGTCATTTTATAGGTCCACACGGGAAGACAACAGGTAAAAGCTAGACATAACAAGACTTTACTTTCTTCGTATGGTAATAACTAAATAGTGCCCAGCACATGTCAGAGCCACCTGCCTCGGAACTGACAAGGGCAGAATTAACACCCAGAGGTGAAAATCTACTGTAGGTCTCTGGAATGCTTGTTTTCATTTTTAACCTCTCCCTGACCAGCACCACCCACATGTTCTCCCGCCTTCCCCAGTATGTTTGCTTTGTGGTCCCAGTTTGAGAACCCTGGAATCTCATTAGCATGGATTCTTTCAAATTATCTGACTTTGTTCGAAGGGACAGAGGATGTCCTTTCATGGGAAAGGTCAACCTTTCTAATTTGCAATTAGTTTGCAGTCGGTGAAAGATTTAATGTCCATTTAATTAATTCACCAAATATTACTGTCACAGCTTGTGATGTTCTGGGGGCCCAAAGTAGTAGTAACAACCTGTTGGCTGAAGGAAAATGGTGCACCTCAGGAGTTTAGTCTGCTCAATTCCCACAAGATAATAGTACGTGTTTATGATGGAGAGAGGGAAGGAAAGCAAGAGATATTCTATAGTCTTTTTTTTTCCCCCATGGTCTTTATATCTTGCTTAAAATTGCCTCCTCACGTTGTGTCAAAAATGTCCCTAGACTTCCTGGAAATCGGGGACACTTTAGTCAATGAACTGCTAGAAGGCCAAACTCCAGAGATCTTAGTACCTAATTCAGCCTTTGCATCTCTTATCAGGCCCAGGTCCCTAGTTTGTTGTCTTTATTGATGAAACCGATTGCAATATCCCCGGATAAATGAGTGTTTCCTTTCATCCGGTTCTCCCTGGGAGGGGTTCAGAGCCTGGTGTGGGCTTGGGAAGTCACTCATATTGTTGTGTAAGTGGAATCTGAAGTGAGTAAACTGTGGGACAGGATGTCCTTCCATAGGTCGGCTTTTCTAATTTGGAATTAGTTTGCAGTGGGTAGAGGATTTAATGTCTGTCTAATTAATCCACCCTATATTACTGTCACAGCTTGTGAGGTTATAGAGACCCAAATTTGTAGGGTGTCAAGCACAAAGCCCAGCACAAAATAACAGCTCAAAAAATAGCATAACTCTATGGGTGGTGGCCCATTTGACTCCATTTCATTTACTCTACTTAGTATTTCAGAATTTTTCCATCTTGGCCCTCATAGGTCATCCAGTCCCACTCTTGTTTAGATGAAGAAGTTCATCCAGGAAAGGTTAAGTGACTTGCCTGAGGCCACCCAGCTTTCTGACTGCTTCTTGAACCCCCCGCCCCAATCCTTTCTGATGTGTACCTTCTGCTGGCACATGCTTTTAAACTGAGCAGAACTGACTCTAATTTCAGACTTGTTTCATATTCTGTTGACAATTACATTGCCCATCTTGCCATTTATAGCTTTGACTTTATAGCTTTGGGAAGCACCTTAAAATATAATTGCAGATGCTCTACCCTATCCAAATGTGCACGCTCTGTGCCTAATAATGAGGCTCTTAAGTGGTGGCATAGGAGAACAGCAAGATGATAGCTCATGTGAAATGAGGAATCTGGGCAAATGGGATTTGGTAATGGAGTTCTTAGTGTCACCAGTTTTCTGATCATTGGTCCGCGGTTATGTTGGCACATTTTGTATTTTGAAAGGCACAAAATGTCAGGTCATTGCCCAAATACTGGTTAAGATTTTGATTATTTTGCAGAATTGTAACAAAGTACCTCAGGACTGACTTTTCATTTTCAAAGCTTTCTGTTTGATGTTTCTGTCTTTTGTTTACAAGTGGTACTTGCTATTGTTTGTAGATCTAGCTAAAAAACAAGTTTTTCTCTCCTATTGCCTCAGTGGTTTAATTTGCTCTATTCTTGGAGTGGAAGTCCTAGCTGCCCTTGGACTTGAGACACGTGTGACATTGGCCTATGTGCTTGGCAGCTCTTAATTGAGAGCATTCATTCATTCATTCATTCGTCAGACTTCTTGCAGGTACTGATGTGCACGGCAGCAGAGGGGGTGAGAGGTACACAAAAGCCAGTAAGACGTGGTCCTTGCCTTCAGAGAGCTCGAGTCTCGTGGAGGAGAAAGGCCTGGTTTCAATAAACAGCATTGATGTAAGGCAGAACATGATGCCAGGACAAGGGACACCACGCCGAGGGGTCACAAGGGACTGACTCATCCCCAGGTGGGCCTCTGGGAAAGGGGTCACGATGTGAGTCCCAGCTGGACCTCAAGGAATGGTGGGGATTATGAAACGTGGAAATGGGAATTGGCAGCAGGGGGCAGGTAGAGAGCTGGTGAGCAGGGTCGGCATTCCGGGCAGAGGGAACGAGGTGAGAGAGGGTGGAGGTTGGTTGGCAGCTGGGAAGAGGGAGGCAGTGGTCTGGTCACAGAGGGCCTTGGAAGCTCTGCTATGGAATCCGTACCGTAGGTCAGTGGGAAGCTACAGATGGATCTTGAGCAAGGAAGTAAGAGGAGTCACTTTAAGTTTTAGAAAGATAAAAAGTGATCAGAAGGGTATAATCTCCTGATTTCACTTTTGGATCCAACAACCAATCCAATGGGGTTTCTTAGGTTTGCCTCTCACTCCCTACTTTGGGGTTGAGTTTGTCTCTGACTCCCAGCTCCCTCTGGCCACAAGCTGCCCCTCAGAACAAGCCTCTCAAAAGCCCTTGGAGATGAGCGCCAGCCTCCCTCTGAGCCAGGCCTGTTGCTCCTGCTATAGCCCGGAGGGAACGTGGATAATGATAATCACACCAAAGTTACTCCTGCTTCTCGAATTTCATAAGCTCGTGCAAAATAGGGATCTTGAGGCTTCAGCTAAGGATTCTAGGCTAGATCAATGTTGGCACAGAATGAAGTTCCCCTAAGGCTAACAGGTCTTACAGAAATAATCCTCCTGCTCACCTGGAGCTGCAAACAAATTCCTGATGAACGAATTTGCTGAGCAAATCCTTAAGGGGAGCCAGCTTTGGGAAGTGGACAGAACTGAACTGGGGGGAGCCAGCTGGTCTACTCAATGCACCTTGGTCAAACCTTCAGCAAATAGCGCATCTCCTTGAAATTCAGCTTCTTCATCTATAACGTCAAATATTGAGAGATCCTATGTTCCTCAGCTCTTGATTCGATGATTTGGCCCAACTTTATCTGTTAAAATATGTATCAAATAGGTTTCTCTGGTTTTTATTACATGTGTAATGGAAAGTACTTGAAGCAATCACGTTAACTTTGACACTTTGATAAATTCATGGTACGTATAGACACTTCCTACCAGTAGTTCTAATGGGGTGGAAAGTGACCACTCCTCCCCCTCTGGACCTAGTGGGATCATTATGCAGACATTCGCCCCCCCTCCATTTCCCACTGTAGGCCAGTGGCTTCCCCACCCCATTGAAGCTGGTCTTCCCATGGGATTTGCTTTGGACTCTGACACAGAACTGGAGGTTGAACCGAGGATTAATTAAAGAAACAAATGTCAAGTATTGTAAGCAATACTGTGGCTTGTTATTGTTATTGCTAGTCTCACATTGAACTTGGGTCCCTATCTCTCAGACACAAAATCTAGAAGCCCTCTTAGTGGGACTGGGAGGAAAATGTTGGATTAACATCTGTGGGTTGACTAGGCAGGACGGATGAGGACTCACACTCCTTTTGGATGAGGGGAAGACAGAAAAGGGAGAGGTGGGGGAGGGAAGGGGGAGAGAGGGAGGGAAGACACGAAGGAGGAAGAGTTAGTGTGTCCATCCCTTACATCTGCCTTTTTGTTTCTGGCCGGGCTCCATTGCCCAGGAAAATCTAGGAGGGAAATCTGGGAGGCGGGCTGCCTCCTCTCTGTCCCACCAGGGGGACCGTTGGGGGTCTTGGTCCCCCAGTTGGTCAGCACCTGCCGTGCCCTCTGCGGGCTCATTGGGCACCAGCGAGAGCCTGCTCTGTGTACTGCTGAGGCTTCAGGAAAATGTGTGAATGCCCTGCGGGTGCAGAGGGGAAGTAAGGTGGGGAAAACCACAGCGAGCCACTGGTCTACCGCCCCCACGTCCTGGGGCTGAGCAAGGGGCGGCTCTCCTGGGTGGTCCTTCCAAGGGCGACCCATAGTGCGGGGTGCCTGCCCTTCCTGGACCCCCCCCCCAGGCCTCCCTCACATAGTCTGGCTCCCCTGTCCTGCAGTGACACCACCCTGTGCCCAGAGTGAGGAACTCCGGCTCCCCCGATTCTCGGGTACCTTCAGAATTCTCCGCTCTGGGGCGTAGATGTTGACTGAATTTTGAGTGGAGCAGGAGAAGCTCTGGTTCTGGCCAGGGGGTGGGCTGGGGGGAGGGCAGGGACTCAGCTCTGGGTGGGGCTCTCGGCCCCGAAAGACCCAAAGACAAACACCGCCGGCCACTTCGCCCTGGAGACCCCCCATCGGGCCCCTGTGATGCAGGTGCTTGCCTCCGAGTACAGCGACTTTGGCCATTTTTCCTGAGAAAAATTATTGTCTTTAGAAGGAATTTCCTTATTACCCATGTTATTTGAACAAATGGTGCCAGTTTTATAAATTTTTTTCCTCATCTGAAGGTTTCTAGCTTATCTCCTTTTAAGAGGTGTGTGTGTGGTGTGTGGTGGGGGATATGCATGTGCATGTGTGATGTGTGTATGGTGTATGTGGTGTGTGTGGTGTGTGTGTGGTATATGTGTGTTGT
>NW_022589773.1:3115732-3172340 GCF_004348235.1 Phoca vitulina | reverse complement strand
TGGGGTGTGTGTGTGTGTGGTGCTGAGGTGTGTGTGTGTGGTGCTGATGTGTGTGTGTGTGTGGTGGTGTGTGTGTGTGTGTGGTGCTGAGGTGTGTGTGTGTGTGTGTGGTGCTGAGGTGTGTGTGTGTGTGGTGCTGAGGTGTGTGTGTGTGTGGTGCTGGTGTGTGTGTGTGTGTGGTGCTGAGGTGTGTGTGTGTGTGTGTGTGGTGCTGAGTGTGTGTGTGTGTGGTGCTGGTGTGTGTGGTGTGCGTGTGTGCGCACTGAAGGAGCACGGTGAGAAGGAAGCTAAGCGGGTGGCTCACCGGGCAGTCACCGGGGCGGAGGCCGAGAAGCCGCACTCTGTTCCCCGCGGGGACAGCAGGGCTGCGCTTGTCTTCTCCGAAAGCGGTTCGCCTCGCGCTCATTACGGGGAGATGCCGCCGGGGAAGCAAGCGCTCGGCTGGCGGGGCAGCTCCGCTCTCCCTCCGCAGCAGATCCCGATTTTGTGCAGGCGGCACAATGCCGCATCCCGGGAGCTCCCCTCCAGCGGCCGGGAAGGCCCCACGAAGGAGGTGATGTTGGACTCGGTTGACGTTTTGCGCGTCTGTGTGCGTGCGCACGTGCGCGAAGCGCTGTGGAGTCGGGAAGCCTTTCCAAACATAGGACCTCATGCCATCGTTGTAACAACTGCGTACGTGGTGTGTCATCATTCCCATCTGACCACGGAGGAAACCGAGCCGCGGGCGGATGAAGGTGACGCGTGCGGGTCACCCGTTGCGGCCCCCGGCGCGCCCCAGCCCCGGCGTCTGGTTGCCAGCCCGGTGCTTCCCCGCCGAGGCGGCCCCGCGGCCCCGCGAAGGCCCGTCCAGTCGGAAGGGACAACGTGCATTCCGATTACTTGGATGTCCATCTGCGCAAAGAAGACAATCAAACTGAAAAACGAGTTAGAAAATGGGAGGAGAAAGAGAGGGTGGTAGGCAGGATTCTAGACATGTTCTGTACTGACATCTATTCCCTTCTTCCCTTCGAGGTTCTTTGGCTGGTCTAGTAATGACACTGAGGGAAGACAGACGATCCGGAGAGTGTGGGAGCCCGGAGAGCCAGGCGTCTCGAAGAAGTGACCAGAGCAGCCTGCTTTTATACCTTCTGTCCACTTACCCGTGAAGCTCTGACAAAACACGGGGTAGCAGATTAATGAAGAAGCAACAGAGTTGGTTTATACGGTCTTCGCAGCCTCCAATTCCCCATCTCCGGATGCTTTCCCCCTCCCAGGACAGGAAGGTACCTTCACCTGGGAGATTTATTTCCTGCTTTCAGGGGGACCAAGGAGGGTCGGAGTGTCCTTCTTGCCCTGCTGTTTCTGAAGTAACTTTTTTTTAAAGATTTTATTTTTTTATTTGACAGAGAGTGCACAAGCAGGGGAAGCGGCAGACAGAGCGAGAGGGAGAAGCAGGCTCCCAGCTGAGCAGGGAGCCTGATGCGGGGCTCGATCCCAGGACTCTGGGATCATGACCTGAGCCAAAGGCAGATGCTAAACCAACTGAACCACCCAGGCGTCCCTCTTAAGTAACTTTAATTCAAAATAATCAATATGGCAAGGTGGCACATTTTGGGGTGGCCTCTTCAGGCCCTGCAAGAGTCCCCTTCCCTGGTTATCCAATCTAACACAGATCTAGGTATTGCCCAGGGGGCTTTGCAGATATAACTAAGGTTACCAACCAGCTGACCCTAAAATAGGGACATTACCTGGTTGTCCTGGTGGGCCCAATGTAACCCTGGAAAGCAGCAGAGGAAGGCGGACATTTCAGTTGGAGAACTGAGGCAGAAAGAGAGAGAGATTTGAAGTGCTGTTGCCGGCTTTGGGGATGGAGGGGAGGCCGGAGCCCCAGACTGCAGGCGGGGTGGGGGGGTGCTACTAGATCTGGGAAGGACCCTGGCCCAAAGCCAGGAAGAAGGGGGGCCTTCAGTCCTACACGGAGGGGGATTCTGCCAACAACTTGAATGAACTCGGAAGTGGGTTCATCCTCGTGGCCCCACGACACCTTGATTGCCATCCTGTGGGGTTCCAGGTGCCACAGAGAACAGTGAGGCCTAGACTTCTGACGAGAGAAACTGAGACAGTACATTTATTTGTGCTGTTTTAATCTGCTGTGCTTGTAGTCATTTTAATCTGCTAAATTTGTAGCGATAGAAAACTAATCCAAATGGGGGATATAGAGAAGGAGAGGAGGGGAAAGAACCAAAAGCCAGCTGCCCGGCTACCACGGGACGATCCTGCAGGTTTCGGATGGGTTGGCAACACGACTCCTTTGATCAACAACACGAACCACCTTTCCTGTTGCTTGAGCTCCAAGCTGCACATTTGGCCTCAGCTTCAAGGTGCTGCTTTTTGTTTGTTTGTGAGCGTATACGGAAAGTTTATTTTAATCTCCTTCTGAGTTATGAGAAAACATACTTTCCTCATTTAAAAAAGGCAAATCGTTCCAAATGTGTTCAAGTTTCATGAGTTTTACAGGATTAACACTCAGTGTGGAGTAATAGTTTGGTGGAAGTTTTGGGGGGAAAGAGAGAAAAACGTACCAGATGAGACCATGAAGCAGCCCGGCGCTGTCCTTTAGGATTGCCAGGAGGTCTGGGACTTGCCTCACCCAGTTGGGCCCAAATAGCTCAGCCAGTTTGGGTGTCCATATTTGTGTGGAGTGATTTATAATATATAGATGTTCTGAGAATTGCACAACTCCATGGGACTCTCAGCCACATATGCTATTTTCCTTGATTTTCAAATCTGCTACAGTCTGATACTTTGTCAGAATGATCTTGGCCATTTTAACCTTTTAATATTAGAAAGGTGGAATATTCCAGCTGCTGGTACCAAGTGTGGTCATACCCATGTCTTCAGTGCATATGGGATTACAATGAACAAAATTCTCTGAGCCAATGGACTGTATAGAAAAGGTGAGGTGGGGTTACATCTGTCATATAGAAAAGGTCGGTTGGCCCAGGGAGGGGGAGCTGTGGAAGCAGCTGGGTTGGAGATGGTTCTCCACTGTCTCACCCATGGGCACTCCTAGCAGATGGGCCTCCCCTGCCCCAGAGCCAGGGGATACATCCCCTGTATGCTGGTGGTAGAAGCGGAGGGCCCTAGAGACTCAGCAGGGAACTGGGCCATAGGGAGGCCCCCACAGGCTCCTCTGAAGGACTCAGACACAACCCCCCTGAAACACCTACCCCCCAAAGGGCGCCAATAGTGGTTCAGTGTGAGCCAGAAAACTTCAACAACCAACAGGCAGGTTTATAGCTGGGCCTAAACTTGACCCTAACTCTTAGTCCAAGAAGTAGAGGCAGCCAATAGGAAAGGGACTACATTGGGACCCAGTGAGCTAAAGAAACACTGGCCCTTTTCCCTCTCCCTGCTCCATACCCAGCACGCCAGAGGAGCCTTGCCCTGAAGACCAGGAGCTGATTCAGAGCTCAATCCTGACCACTCCCTGCACACATCCAGGGTCTGATCAAGTCAGTCCTTGAGGAGGGGAGAAGATGAGGCTGAAATAGAATTTGAGGTTAAGTCTATGGTATGAACTCAAAATGTCATCAAGGGAAGGAAATGGGAGAGTTGACACAGTATCATTGAAAATAACGAATGGACATTACGCTAAGTGAAGTGAGTCAGACAGAGAAAGACCAATACGATATGATCTCACTTCTGTGTAGAAAAAAAAAGAAAAAAGAAAGGGTGGGCCAAATGGGTGAAGGGGATCAAAAGGTACAGATTTCCCACTATAAGTCCTGGGAATGTACAACATGATGACTGTAGTTAATAATACTGTATTACGTATTTGAAAGTTGCTAAGAGAGTAGATCTTAAAGTTCTCAACACAGAAGAAACAATTTTGTAACTAGGTGTGATGAGGGATGTTAACTAGACCTTACTGTGATGATCATTTTATAACATATACAAATACTGAATCATGTTGTACACCTGAAACTGATCTAAAGTTCTGTGTCAGAGGTGCCTGGCTGGCTCAGTTGGAGGAGCATGTGATTCTTGATCTCAGGGTTGTGAGGTCAAGCCCCATGCTGGGTATAGAGAGTACTAAAAAAAAATTTTTAAAACCCCAAAACAACTTTAAAGTTCTATGTCAATTACACCTCAATAAAAAAAATAAAACTGTTTCATGCTTCTGCCCCCACATAGGTGAGAACTGCCCAATAAATGGGTGCAGGTGTCATACAGTAGAAGGGTGACATGGGCTCAGGTGGCCCCAGCTTCTGGGTGAAGGTGTGAGAGCCAGTGGGTTTGGACTCGGCGTAAGGAACGACTGGAGGTAGAAGAAGCCGACCCTGAAGGAATGAGTTCCTCGTGTCTGCAAGGATGCAGACTGATGGGAAACTGGAGCAGATAGATGCTCCCTAAAGTCACTTCACACCTGGGGTTTCTCCTCCTCTTCTGGGACCCCGGGAGAGGTGAGTGGAAGGAGGTGGCTCAGGAGGAGAGGGCAGGCAGGGGATGGTCTGCGGCTGCGGATGGCCCCGGGCCGGTCAGGGCCTGCAGTTCGGCGGCACGCAGAGCTGGACTCCCCGGTCTGGGATCTCCCGTTGCCCTTGCCTGGCCTGGGGCAGGCTCTTCTGCTGGCCACCGCCCCTGCTCCACAAACTGCTGCCCTGGGTCTGCCCCAAGGCCTCCCAAGGGGGGTGCAGCGGTGACAGCTACCCACGGGGCCCTTGACCTTCAGGCCGCCCTGCCTCTGCTCTCGCAGGAGGGCCAGCCCCCGCTCCTCCCACGCGGTCATTTCCGCTGTGATATGAGCGGACGTGAACTTTTGCAAGCGGGAAGGGCCTGGCTTGGAGCCCTCGCCCGGGGCAGTTAGCAGGTGCCTGTAGAGCTTGGTCGTGGGACCTCCGTGCCCCGGTTACTACTGATTTCAGATTTGGGGGAAGAAAGATAGAAACAAAACAAACAAACAAAAAAAATCGCATTTGAGATCATCAGGTTGCCCCAGGGCTCAGCAGGGCCCAAAGAACGGTAGGGGTTCAAGTCCGCAGATCCATGGGCCTTAGTCCTCACACCTGTTTCCCTACGGCATCAATCCTTGTCTATCCTCCCAGCTCTTGACGAAATAACAAATCATTCCTCTTCCCCACGCATCCTTGCTGGGCCCACCCACCTCTCCGGTCCGCGGGAAGAAGGCTCTGGAACCTGCGCAGGAAATGGCCCACAGCAGACTTCGCAATGAGGCCAGGGTTGCCGGATTTAGCCAACAAAAAGATCGCACGCACAGGTAAATTTGAATTTCAGAGGAACAACAGTGTGATATTTGGGACATACTTGCACTAAGACCTTCCCTGTTGTTTATCAGAAATTCCAATTTAACCGGGCAACCTGGAGGGTCCTGGGGTATCCTTGCCCCCTGGGGTTTGTGCAGCTGAAAAGGAGCAGTCGTGTTGGCAAATGTCAGGCCCTCCTCGACACCCCCACATCGCCCCCAAAAAACTAGGGTGATCCACTTCTTTTTTTTATTTTTTTAAAGATTTTATTTATTTATTTGACAGAGAGAGTGAGAGAACACAAGCAGGGTGAACAGCAGAGGGAGAGGGAGAAGCAGGGAGCCCGATGCAGGGCTCGATCCCCGGACCCCGGGATCATGACCTGAGCTGAAGGCAGACGCTTAACGACTGAGCCACCCACATGCCCCGGGATCCAGTTTTTTCGCTTGGTGTCACACCACCTCCTGTTGCTGTTAAAAACTGCCCTTCGGGGTTTGATGTGCCTTTGCTCAGCGCCGAGACGAGCCCCTGCCCCGGATCTTTGGCGAGCCTCTGGGCTTGTCTGAGGGAAGCCGCTTACTCACTTGGCTGAAGGATCAGCCGCTTATGTGTCAGGGCACCTGGTTTGGGAGGGCTGCCCAGCTAGCTGGTCTGTGTGGAGCTGGGCTTTCCAGTCAAATGCCCATTTTCCGTTGGGGGTGCTTGCTCTTGTCCTGCGAGCTGACCGTGGTAGAATGTTCCAGTCCACCCGAGGGGCTCTCATGTCATGAACCTCAAGGACTCAGGTCGGTTCCCATCCCTGTGCTCCCAGGAGGTGTGTTGGCTTCCAGCAGATGTTCTGCTGTCCTGTCAGCAGCCTGCTCTGCCTATAATGTGGCTGCAGGAGGAGAGGCCTTCGCAAAGCGCCAGGGCAGAGGAGGCCTACTGCCTCGCTTCGCAGAGCCAGAAAGTCACCCGAGTGACTTTTTCTCGAACAAAACGTGTCATGCCCATCCAGACAGAAAAGCAGTTAGAAGTATTAAGATGGCAGCTTCTTAAAAATTCTGCGTGATCAGGCTTTTGATTTACCTGAATGGGAGACAGAACATGAGGCCTTCGTGCGGAGTGTTGGTCACCTCACAGGGTTGTTTTAAAGGCGCGTCAGCCGCGGGTTTGGAACGTCTGTCCCACGTTAGGGCGGCCTGAGTGTGTGCGCGGGTCGGTTTAGTGTAAGTGCAGCGAGCCTGTGCGCCCTCCGAGCATCCGTCAGGCCCCAGAACAGTCGGCCAGCCTGTCTCCTGTCACAAAGCGTTTCTTCAAAGTCGTGAACACACATACAATCCATATTGTGTTTTAAGGAGACAATGGTTCAAAGGGTTTGCTAGGCTATTTTTAACATCGAAGTCTGGAAGGAAAATGATGTCACGATGCTGGGAAAAGGGTCCAGATATTCCAACAGACCACAGCTGAAGAATTCTGGTTTTTATTTGTTTCTCGTAGATTTGGGATCATTCAAAAAAGGTGTTTTAAACCCCTCATTCCAAAAAGCTTTGCAGCTTGAGCCGTGCCTGGAGCAGCTTTCCCTCCTGCGGTTTGTCAAACAGACAGGAGCCTGGATGGGACTGTGTGAGCTGGTGGCAGGAGCCGGGGCGGGGTGGGGCGGGGGGTCTTTTCCGGAGGAGAGAAGGCCAGCAGCCATGTTAAAGTGACGAGAAAACCATAATAACAACAACAAAAAGGTGATCATATTAGGTTTTCCTGCCTCTGCTGGGTGGTCTTGGACAAGTTGTTGAACCTCTCTGATTTTCAGTTATCTCTTTTGTAACGTATGGCGATACTGACCTCAGAAGATTATTGTGGGTATTGATAAAATAATGAATGAGAGCAGCTATTTTATTTCTTTTTTAAGATTTTATTTATTTATTTTACAGAGAGAGAGAGAACAAGCAGGGGAAGCAGGAGAGGGAGAGGGAGAAGCAGGCTCCCCACTGAGCAGGGAGCCCGATGAGGGGCTCCATCCCAGGACCTTGGGATCATGACCTGAGCCGAAGGCAGACACTTAACGACTGAGCCACCCAGGCGCCCCTGAGAGCAGCTATTTTAGCGCATGGTACATCCTAGGTTAAACTAGCATTAACTCTTGTTTCTCCTTTCCTTTGACTTTGTTCCATCCGCATGTTTTTGCCCCCCACTGTTTACAAGGGAATACATGTTACAAATATCTCCCCAAACTACTCTGGCCTACCATCTTTAAGTGAGGAAAAGCGCACAGGAGAAATAAAGTCACGGGGCGGTGAGTGCGGGGAAGAAGGAGAAAGAGTATGGCTGTGATGTGTCCTGTTCCCTTTGGGAGTGGGGGGTTCACCTGTCTTCGGGAAATGGGGGTTTTATTTGCAGATGAGTGCGGTCCTGACTGTCTGTGCAATGGCTGGGGACTTCAGGGCCTGGGTTTCTCCCATGGGATTGGAAATTGTCTGATAGAGGAAGGTTGCCTCTCTTGGCCAGCACTCCCAGAAGCCCCCGGGGCTGCTTTGGTATTTAGGTGCGAGGCAACAGGCTTTCGGGGAGGCTCTGATCGTCGGTTGGCCTCTCGGTGAGAATTGTATTCTTCACCATTTATTTCACTTTTGCCACATCGCCTGGGTTTCTTCTTTATTTGTCTATACTGGGGAGACTGGAGATAGTTGATTATCGCTCTGGGGGACACACAGCCAACTCCCAGGCAGAAGGGAGCGAAGCAGGCCCTGAGAGGGAGAGTCGAGACCTTGCTCTCAGAGCCTGGCGTGGAAGGTCACGCCTGCTATTTCCTCTCAGGGAGGGCATGTTGGTCAGCTTGGGGTGGGGTGGGTAGTAACCTCTCGACTATTGTGCAAAGTCTGGAAACTGACCCAGCTTCCTCCCCTCTTCTGCTTACTGCTCCTATGGTCCTTTTATCCCACTGACTTCTTTTTATGGAAGAAAGAGCCTCACAAATGACCCATCTGGTGCTCATGTTGGGGGTCAGTTGGTCAGTTATCCTGATGAGCAGGGTTCCCTCCCGTATGGATGAGGCTCTTGCCTACTGTTGGTGTTTGCTGACCTGCCTGCTTCATCTGCTGATCAGGCTCTAGTGTTGGGGCAGTGGCCTAGAGGATGAGAGGACGCGCCCCACAGAACGATGGCCGGCAGGCTGGGGAGACCCCGCGAGACGGGGCAGAGGGCGCTCCGAAGGTGGGCATCTCACCTGCACTGGCGTGGATAGGCCAGTCTTTCTAGAGCAAAGGATGTTTTTAAGCTGAGACCTCAGAGTGAACTGCAGACTCTGAAGCCAGAGCAGAACGTTCTGAGCGGCAGGAACAGGTTATACGGAAGGCTGGAGACGGGCACAGAGCTTGGGAGAAGCTGCCGGTGCCTATGGTGATCAGTGCGCCGTGTGGAAGGAGTGAATGTTCTAGAAAGCTGGAGAGGGCAGCGGGGGCTGGGCCGCGCGGGGCCTTCACTCAGACAACTCTGCTGGGTTGAGGACGCCCTCCCTGTCAGCCCCGGCACGCAGAAGCTCCTGCTCAGGCTCAGGATGGAGATGGGGGCCTAGAGGCACGTGGCATGTGGGCTGCCCACCTCCTCTAGATCTTCTTACCACCTCAGGGCTCACAGGCCCAACCTGCAACAATGCCAGCATCCTCCCCGCTTCACCGGAGGGCCTTCTCTTCCTTCGGCCTTAACTTTGCTGCCGATATGTCGGGCTAAAGTGCTGAAATATTAACTTCCCAGGAGCCTCCCTCAACCAGTAACTCTCAGGGGTTGGTGGATACATACCCCAGCTCCCTGGCTACTGTAGCTGGGATAACTGGACTGTTTGACCCTGGCTTTCAGAGTTTCCCTTGTGGGATTGAACTCCATTTGTCCAAACTTGGATGTGCAGATACGATCGGAACTCAAAGTTCAGCTTCCTGCTGCCCACTCCCAACCTCACCCCTCCTTTTTTTTTTTTTTTTTTTTTAATCACCAGGGGGCTGAGTGCCTTCCAAAATTTGATTCCTTATAGAGAATTATATTAGTAAATAAATGGCTTGGTTGCCAAAGAACAGCCAAAGTAATAATGCCATAAAAAAAGATAAGAATTTTTTCTCTGACCAGTGTGAGTGGTGCCGGGGCAGTGGTGGGGCCATGAGTTCAAGGACCCAGGATCCCTCTGTCTTGTTGGCTGTTGGCTGCTATAGCCTCGGGAGAGGCCACGTGATGCTGCAGGAACAAACAATCCCCGCATCTTAGTGACTGAAAACAACAGTTTGATTTCGCCTTTATGCTCCCTATCCGCTGAGGGTCAGCAAAGGGGTGCTGTCCTCATCTGGGCCTCAGGCTGATCACCAGCCACTATTGGAACATTTCTGGTGGTCGCAGCAGTGGCCCCATATCCGCGGGTGAAATGCTCACCCACAGCTCCATGGGCAGAGATTCTCCTACAGGTGTGCTGGGACAGGGATGAGGACTAAACGCTGGCAAGCTGCGTGAAGCGTGGCCACATGCTGCCATTCACGGTGGGCTTCCAGCCTGTGGGTGTCAGATGGCCCTTTAGCTTCTACCGGGACACCGTGTTTGAGTCAGCAGAAAGGGGACGAGAGAGGGGCAGGGCCTGCCCCTTCCCTTTCAGGTCATGATCCAGACAGTGCACATCCCATTGGTCCAAATGTGGTCACAAGGCCAATCGAGCTGCATGGGCAGCTGGGAATTGTAGTTCTTATGTGAATGGCCCCGTGGCCAGATAAAACTTGTGGAAACATTGGAGACTTGATTTGGGCACATCACTAGGAGGTCACTTTGGCAAAAATTCTTACTATTTTTGGTTAATGCTGGAGTATCTAAGAAAGATGTGAGGGAGGCCTTTAGGATAGTTTGCTTTCTAAGACAACTTAGTCATTCAGTTTCTGGCCTTAGAATATAACCCCCCACAGGTAGAGATCTTCTTTATGGTCTATTTTAAAAAATAATCAGTAAATACAGAGGCTCCGTGAATACTTGTCACAAATACTTTGAGAATTTCTCCAGGATCTAGTTCTGAATTGAGTGGCCACAAGAGGTTATTGCTCTTTCTTTATTACAAGTGAGTGTTCAACCTTCATGGACAGCCACAGCTGTCTATCATATTTGAAATAGGGAGAGATCTTGTAAAGTGTTTTCTCCCCCCTCCAGTTAGGATAATGATTCTGTTTCTCAACAGAAACTACTGTGTCCCCTTTCTCAGCAGCGGTGGAGATTGCTGGGCTGGAGTGGGATGGATGGAAGGAGGTGTCAGTTCAGAGTCTGCCATTACTGTGAGGAGCTATGGACAAACCCTCCCTGACCCTCAGTTTCCTTATTGATTAAACAATGCATGGTGAACTGAAGATGGTCACATTTTGCTTTGCTTCTCTTCCCATTGAGAGATGGCATCTGATTTCACTCCTCCTTCATTTGAGCTGGCCTTTGGAACTTGCTTGACCCATGCCATGTGGCTGGGACTTCTGATGGGGTCCTAAGGAGCCTTGAAGTTTCTGTGTGGGCCCCTAGGAATGCTTGCCTTTGAGAAACTCCCTCTTGGAACCCAGCCACCACACTGGGACAAAGCCCAAGCCACATGGAGAAGCGGTGGGAGCACACTCCAGTCTCCGGCCCCAGCTGAGCTTTCAGCTGACGGCCAGCACCAAGCACCTGCCCCGGGAGGTTGTTACCTGCATGGCAAGGCCAGCTGAGCCTTCATGTGATGCAGCCCCAGCCGACATCTGAATGCAACTGCGTGAGAGTTTCGTGAGAACCTCTAGCTGAGGTCCGTCAACCCACCGGACTATAGGAGATAATGTTATTGTCTCAGGCCACATTCTGAGGTGGTTTGTATGCAGCAGTGGTTGACTGGAACACAAGGGATTTGTATGGACATCCTTTACAGGGACTTGCTAAGCTTTACTAAGCACTACAAGTACAATGACAAACTGTCCCATAAAAGCAAGTCAAGAACCTTGAATATACCAAAGACCAGCCATGGTGGGGTTCAAGGGTGCAGTCAGGTGTCACACGGTTAGCCTTGCGGCACAGAGAGAGAATGCTGGTGACGTGGGTAGTTCCCAAACACAGAAAGTGCACTCGTGAGGAAAAAGGCACTCTTCTAAGGATAGAGACGTCTCTCTACTACCAGTGGTGATGTGCCAAGGGAGGGAGCGTTATCCAAAGATGAGAAAAGACAAAGTTACTTTCTCCTGCCCTTAACGCCAAAGGTGATCCGGGACAACCTGGGTTTGACCTTCAGGAAAGCTGGTGACTCCAAGACTTTCCAGTCTGCCCATGTGTAGATAGTGGACCAGTTCTCCTTAGTCTTCTTGCTAGAGGGGTGGAGAGAGGAAGGATGAACCAGAGGCACAAAATGACGGCAGCAGGCATTCCCGCAGCCTTCTTTCCCTTCTTCCATGTACTGGGGACGTATGTGTATGTGTCCCAACACAATGGCCCCAACCAAAAAGCTACATTTTCCATCTCCCTTGCAGAGAGTAATGTTCATACAACACAGTTCTGGCCAAAAAGACACCATAGAACCTTCTGGAAAGTCTGTCAGTGGGCCCAGATTCACTTGGCATGTGTTCTTTGCCCTTGGCCCACCCCCTCCAGTAGGTCTGGGCCGGGGCCTACATACTTGGAGCTGACACCAGCACCTGCAAGTGTGGATGATGCTGGTCCAGAGACCGCGCTTGCAGAACCACCACTCGGCCATGATGAGAAATGGGGTGGAAAATCGCATGTGAGTGGTTTCTGATTCCTTCCAGTCCCAGGGCAGCCGGGCGATATCCGGGGTGGGGAAGGGGTGAACCCAAATGACAGGAGTCGTGACCAGAAGCTTGGAGGGAGCTGGATGCCACCAGAGTCGCCATTGGGATAAACAAAGTGTGCCTTTTGTTCTTCAGGAAAGGTGGGGACGTGACCAGATAAGGGCTCCCTACCCGGTGGCACGTCCCCATGCAACTCCCGCATGTTTCCCACGCTGTGGCCTGCCCCCCATCGTGGCCCCCCCCAATCGCGGCGGCCTGCCCCCCATCGTGGCCAGCCCGTCCTCACCCGGCTGCATTCAGGCGCCCAGGCTGCATAAGGGCTTCTGCATCGCAGGCGTGTTGGATCCATCATGACTTGGTTGTTACCATACACGGTGTTTATTTTTCTTCATAGAAAGATGCAAGCTGTGTGCCTCCAAATGCTGGAAGCTCAGAATATTTCATTTGTTTGTGGAGACAGACTGGATGGCACAATTTCAATCAAACTATGAAATGCAGCCTGGCATGCCTGGAGAGAGAGAGAGAGAGAGGGAAAGAATAACACTGTGTGCTCTTCTTTCCGAGAAGCCTGAGAACTGCACACTCGGTTAACCCATTAATGCCCAGAAGGGGTCCTGGTGGACATGTTCCCCCGCCGCTCGGGGGGACCAGGGAGCTCTGGCCAGAATGCTCGCTGCTCTTGCTGGAGACGGGAGGGGCAAGTTGCAAGCGCTGTGCCCCACTGGTTTACCCTGGGGAACCTGGTTCCCAAATGGAATCTGGCCATTTTCGCCCCTGATTACAAAAGTGATCATTTAAAATTTTTCGGGAAACAGGGACACCTGGGTGGCTCAGTTGGTTAAGCGGCTGCCTTTGGCTCAGATCATGATCCTGGAGTTCCAGGATCGAGTCCTGCATCGGGCTCCCTGCTCAGCGGGGAGTCTGCTTCTCCCTCTGACCCTCCCCTGCTCTCGTGCGCGCTCTCTCTCTCTCAAATAAATAAATAAATAAATCTTAAAATTTTTCGGGAAACAAAGAGTAAAGACCAAAAAAAAAAAAAAAGCTATAATGTGTCCCTGTTTCTGTCTATTATCTAAGCTGCCTTTTTCAACTACAGTATCTTTCAGGGGCAACCTATATGGATCTATATCCTAAATGGTGATGGCTGAATATCATTCCACCGTGGGGCTCTCTCAGCCCCCCGGGGGACGGTTGGTTAGTTGCCAATTGTGTTTTCCTTTATAAACTGTGCTGCATGGAACATCCTTAGACCTGCATCTTGCTCCCTTTGTTTTCCAATCTGCCTAGGCTCACCCCTTCGCAGTGGAACTGCTGGGGAAATGCTGTGAAGCATGGTCCGGAACTGCCCTCCCTGAAGTCTGTGTGCTCGACAGCCCCCCCCCCCCCAGCCCCCCCCCCTCCCGGCCCTCCAGAGCACAGCGAGCACTTTCTACCAGCATCTTCTCTTAGATTTCTGAATGATTAGCATATCCTGACATGGGAAATCTTCATGTAATAGATTTTTTTTCTCATTATAAATTATGGTTATAATAAGCATTTGATTAATTATAATAATAGCATTTATTTGGCTGTTTGCTAATTGTGTTTTTTTTGTTATGAAAAGGTGCAAACTGGGGCATGCCTGGGTGGCTCAGTCAGTTAAGCATCTGCCTTTGGCTCAGGTCATGATCTCAGGTTCCTGGGATCAAGCCCCAAGTCGGGCTCCCTGCTCAGCAGACAGTCTGCTTCTCCTTTTCCTCTGCCCCTCCCCCTCTGTGCTCTCTCTCGCTCTCTCTCAAATAAATAAAATCTTTTTTAAAAAAAGAAAAGAAAATGTTCAAACTGTGAGAAAGTTGAAATAATAGTGCAATGAACACCCACATACTTCCATCTAGATTCAAGTATTTACATTTTGCTACATAGGATTTATCTAGCTCTATAGGAGTGTGTATTTAAATTTTCCTAACAACCGCACCACTATCATCACACCTAAGAAAAGTGTCAATAATTTCATGATATCATCTGACATCTGGTCCATATTCAAACTAGCCCAGGATATGTGAAGTATTATTTCATGTAGAGATATTCATATATAATTCATACCGACTGAGGGGTGGGGGAAGGGGGCCTCTATGTTTACCGTCCCAGGAAATGCAATAAAGACTGTAACGTCCCACTTTTGAAGAGCTCATTCGCGCTAATGGAGTCCAGACCTACTGGACTGGGATGGTCGAGGCCAGAGATAAAGAGGCTTTGAGGAGGCTGAGACTCAGCCTGGTTCAGGGGCTTCAGAAATGGCTATACCAAGGCTAACAGCCAAGTCCCTGATGATGCCTGATGCCCAACCACCTCTCTCTCTCCCTCTCTCCTTGTCTGCTTCTCTCCCTCTCCTTCTCTATCTGCTCCCTCTCCCCCTCCCACCGCAAATACCAAATCTTTGCCACCAATTAAAAATTGCTGATGATTTTAAGCCTAGTGCAAAGATGTTTCAAAAGAAAGCCACACTCCGGAAACAGAGCAGAAATCCAACTTTCAGACGCATCCCAGAAATATCCCTGTGGTGCATCCCCCACTTTAATCTATTTTATGTGATTATAAGATTTTAACTTTTTTTTTTACATTGGCATCACCAGTCTCATAAAAAACACCCTGCCAGCTTACATAATCCAACTTAATATAAATCCAAACAAATACAAAAGGAAAAGAGATTGCATTTATAAGATCAAAGACAGCAAACCACTGTCATTGCTAAAATCTCATTTTCTTTCTATTTTTCTTTCTTTTTTGTTTTGTTTTGTTTTGTTTTGAAATCCCATTTTCAATGACATTGGTTTACCACTGCATGAGCTTTCCACTGCTCCCAAAAAGAAGACCATGGGGGCTCATGTAGCACAGCCTTTAGCTGGGAGCTAATAAAAAGTGGGGAAATAAAACACATTATTGCAGTTGAAGCAAGAGAGACGGTACTCCATTAAGCAGGCCAGAAAGTTTATTGCTCATTTCTCAGGCCCCAGTTCATTAAGCGTCGCTGTTGAAAGGTTCCAAGTTCCAAATGAAGTGGACTCTCCTGGCAATGAGAGTCTCGGGGAACTTCGGGCTCAACCTTTGTTTGGTTTTCTCCCCGTGGGGCGTCAGAAATGGGGCAACAGGGCACAGGGAGCAGACACGGGGCAGTCTGCACGCCCAGCCCCGCCTCATGGAAACGCACAACCAGCCTTACGCAAATGTCAAGATGTCCTTGTGCTACCACCCGGGTCACTGTCTCCGACACCCGACACCAGCATCCCATCTCCTGCAGCTGTGTGAGCTCACTGCTGGTGTTCTCTCTGCTGGGCCCATGGTGGCAGGGGCACCCAGGGGCAGTGACTGGCACAACCCAGGTGGTCACTTTTCTCCTGCCCTGTCACCGTCCCTGCGCCAGGGACCCCTCGGTATCTTGTCTCCAATACGTGTGCCAACTGGCAGAACAACTTCCCATTTTAGCCAAATGCTCCCCTCCCGCCCCTGTCCCCCCAAAGTTCCGGGAAAAATTTTGAATTCAAGGCCCAGCACCTGTTAAAAATGTAGCCCTGGGTTTGTGATGCATAAGCCAGGATCGAGAAGTAATCCTTCACCTGAAGGGGCCTGGAACGGCTGGTTTGGAGCCCATCTTGAAAGATGAGAAGGGGAAAAGCCTAAGTAGAGGTACAGAGCTGGGGCGGGCATGGTGGAGGTAAGAAGGGGCCAGCAGTTTGGTATGGCTGGAATGCAGGGCGCGGGGATGGCAGGAAGGCTTAGGATAATGACTTTAGAAGATCTCAGATGCCAAGCCAAGGATTGTGATGTTGATTTCTGAGTGATGAGGAGCCAATGAGGCTTATCAGCAGGAGACTTGATGGAATGTCACCTGCACAGGAGGCTGGAGTCCATGGGAGCAGGAGTGGGCTCTCTAAAGTGGCCCATCAGGGACTTGGGGAGAGAACAAAGCAGTGGTGGGGAGGAGGATTCAAGAATTGCTCTGGAGGCTGGGAAGGCAGGCTGGTGACTGAATACGGGCAGTCTTGAGTGTCTGTGTATGCGCACAGGTGGGGATGTGATGCTGTTAAAGGAGACGGGCCTGGAGGGGCGGATGGGATGGAAAGGGCAAATGGAAAGGGAAGTGCTGATGTTTACCTGCTTGCAGAACCTGCAGGGGAAAACCGAGTTAGGGGTGGCCTGTGAGCCTGGTGTAGCGCCTAGCTGAGCCTTAGCTGGGAAGGAGATTGCCTGGAGAGAAAGCGGAGCACAGAGACCCAGGGAGGCCAATGGTAATCCCTCCTGGGTCATCCCCAGTCTATTCACTTCCTCTTCTCCTCTCCCCCTCACTACTGTGTGTCGCACGCCCCATGGGGGCCAGCACGTGAGCATGCGCCTGGGGGGGGATCAAGGTGGGGTCCTCTGGAGTTTGCTGGGAGGTGTGGTAAGAAGTACAGTGGGGAGAGGTTGAAGCTTTAGGGGAGATGCCAGATACTCGATGAAACCGGAAGTGGGAAAAGGTAGGAGAGAGGCCTTCACTTTAAAGAGAGGAAGGCGGGGCCCCTGGGTGGCTGAGTTTTTAAGCGTCTGCCTTGGGCTCAGGTCATGGTCCCAGGGTCCTGGGATCGAGCCCCGCATCGGGCTCCCTGCTCCACGGGAAGCCTGCTTCTCTCTCTCCCACTCCCCCTGCTTGTGCTCTCTCTCTCGCTGTGTCTCTCTCTGTCAAATAAATAAAATCTTAAAAAAAAAAAAATAGAGGAAGGGGGTCTCCTCCTCTTGACTCCAAGGGAGCAGGTGAGAACTGGCAGCGGGCCACGATTTGGGGCGGAGGGAATATTAGCTCTGAATGTTTGTCCTTGCTCGGTGAGTCTGGGGGGAGAAGAGGCTGACGTGTTGGCATTGTGGGCATGTTGGTCGTCCTTGGAAGAGTGGGAGAGACACTGTGTGGCCAGGGGCAGGCGCGAAGGCCCAGAGATGAGCGCCCCAGGTTTGGCCGTCCTGGAGCGATGGCCCAGTGGTGGAACCGGCAGCTTCACCCCAGGTGCTCAGCACAGCACAATGGAGGACGTGCTCCAACGGCCACGAGCCGAGCCCCAAGGGACCAAGACCAGCTTCTCGGACCATGTGGCATTTGAGGTTGTCTTAAAGGCTGTGTAAGAGGCCAACAGGGTGAGAAAGAAGACCGATCCTTAGGTTGCAAATATGGGGAGCAGAAACCTCAAACCCCTCCCCTCCCCGAGAAAAAAAAAAGAAAGAAAGGAAGAAAGCGAACCTAACCTAAGCGGTGGGGGCTGGGAATGAGGACAGTTTTTAAATAGTGCCTGTGGCTGTTTCTCCCTTGGAGAATGGAGATCTTCCCAGTGTGTGAACAGCCACGAGCATGTTTCTAATTATCACATAGAGTCTTTGATCTGTTTGAATTATTTGTTTCTCCTGCAAATACAAATTTGACTCACTGGTGCTGTGCTTAGCCAACCGCTCCACTTGGAGGTGCTTTGGAAGTGGGTCATGAATGTTTCCCAAATGGAATACAAACAACCTGCCTTTCTGTACGGCTTCACAAATATGGAGGTCCTACTAAGCGCTAAGTGATGGGGAGTATAGCAATGATTAGGACCCCCATCTGGAATTGCATCAAATGCTTTTGATGGTCTCTCTTTCCCCAGGACAAGATTCTGGAGGAAGAAAGAAGGAAAAATGATAAAAATTCTGATTAATTTAGAACCCAATTTACAGAAATATGGACACCTTGCAGGTGTGTTGAAGCCGGAGACGTATTAATAAAAATAGCTTTCTGGGGAGGTCTTGTGGGATTCAGGATGTTAGCTCTCTCTTTGAGGCTTCTGCGCCTTTAGTGTAAAATCTTCAGCAATAATTAGCTGAAAATGTAGTATGGTCCACTCTACTGATTGACCGAGGCTGGGAGGCAGAGTCACTCAAAAAGTATTTTAAAAGACAGGCTTGTGAATTTTAGAATTAAAAAAAAAAAGTCCATTGAGGCATATTGTACATATCATCTAATTTATCCATCTCAACTGCACAATTCAATGAATTTTTTTAGTAAATTTACCAAGTTGTGTGATCATTACCATAAATCACATTTAGAACATTTCTGTCACCTTAATAAGATCCCAGATACACATTTACTGTTAATCCCCATTTCTCCCTGCCCGCTCTCTGGGCAGTCAGTACTCTACTTTGTCTGTCTAGATTTGCCTTTTTCTGGACATTTCTTATAAACAGAACCATACACTCTGCAGTCTGTTGTGTCTGGCTTCTTTCACATAGCAAAATGTTTTCGAGGTCCATCCATGTCTCATCGTATATCTGCAGTCTGTTTGCTTTCATTGCTGAAAAATATTCCATTGTATGGACATACCACATTCTTTTTACCCATTCACAGCTTATTGCTCGCTTGAATCGTTCCCAGTTTTTGGTCCGTTATGAACAATGCGGCTCTGGCCACTCGTGTGCAAGTCTTTGTATGGGAGGAAGACTGAAAGTTTGGAATAAAAATATCTGCCCGAAATCTCAGTTATCCAGATTGCTATAGCAGCTCAAGAAGAAGGTTTTACGTGCCGGTCAGGGTTTTATGGTCCCATCAGCTGAGTACAAAAGCCTAGTCTGCAGAGACATGCAGCTGAGTCCTGCAGGCAGAGGATAGCTGTTAAGATGAGGTTGAGCTGGCAGGCTCTTGTGAGTGTGAGGCATGATCTGAGTCCACCACTAAAAAAAGTACAGAATGAAGTACAACTGACACGCTAAGAAAGGAAAGAAAACGAAACTATATAAAGTGATCAGTTAAAACCAGGCAAAGCAGGGGCACCTGGGTAGTGCAGTTGGTTAAGCGTCCGACTCTTGGTTTCTGCTCAGGTTGTGATCATGAGGTCATGAGATCGAGCCCCGCATCAGGCTCCATGCTCAGCATGGAGACTGCTTTGGATTCTCTTTCTTCCCTCTGCCCCTCCCACTCATGCTCTCTCTCTCTCTAAAATAAATGAATAATTAAAAAAAATAAAACCACACAAGGAAAAAAAAAGAGTGGAGGAAATAGAAGACAACAATGGGAACACAGAACAAGGGCAGCCGCTAGAAAACAGTAACAAATATGGTAGCTATCACTCTCTATCAGTAACCACGCTGAGCATCAGTGGTCTAGATGCACCAGTTTAAGGGCAGAGAGATTGCCGGAGTGGATGAAAACGTGAGACTCAGCTACATGTGGCCGGCAACAAACTCACAGATTAGAAGTAAAGGAATGAAGACAGGTACACCACACTAACAGCACCCAAAAGAAAACAGAAGTAGTTATATTCATTTCTGACAGAACGGACTTCAAAGCAAGGAAAGTTGTCAGAGATCAAGAGGGATCTTACATAATGATAAAAGTCTCAATTCTCCAAGAATACATAAGAACCCAAATGCTTTTCCTCAAATGTTATGTCCTATAGGAGGGCCAGACAGAATAGAGTTTAGTCCAAATCCCTTATGTTGAGATGTAGAAACAGACTCATGGAGGTCAAGTGACTCTCTGAAGGTCACACTGTGTATCTGTGGGCAAAGCAAAAACTTGACCTCTAGTCTTTGGCCACTCAGTTCAAGCATTTAAAAAATTTTATTTATTACTTCCTTATGCAAACCAGGTACACATACATATGTTTATAGGGCATTAATAAATTTAGCTGCATACATGGGGGCTAATTTTGGTCTGAGGGAAGAAAGAAAGGAAGCGGGTATGTAGGGCTGTCTTGTCAAATTTTGTATTTTGGTATAATATAATTAACTAAATATAAATTTAATTTACAAGTGTATCTTTTATTCTTTATTGCCTTGAGAATGGAGTAAAAAGGGAAAGAAATTTCTGTGGGGATAAATGAGGATAAATTGAATGAAAGAGGACAAAGGGAGGAAAGAGGCATAATCCCAGGAGGTACGGTGACCAAAACGTCCCCTGCCATATAGATGTCATTATTCCCATTTGTTCAAAGCCCTCATTCATCCTTCGCACTGGTCACTCTGGTGAGGGCCTCAGATATGTCATTTAACCATCTGAAGTGGGCAGTTTTATCCCATTTCCAGAAGATGAAAATGAGGCTTGGGAGATTTAAATATAATTTGCTTGAGGTTCAAGGTGGCAAGGGACAGATTCATTCTTGGAACTCATTATTTGAAAGCCTTATGGAATAGAACTCTGCAAGCTTCCTTCCTTAGGGAAAAGGCTACAAGTTGGTCACCTGAGAAGGAAAGCATGTGAGCCTTCTTGGCCTCAGGGTAGGGTCTTCATCTCTCTGCTGTGGACGGGTGACAATAGAGGTGTCTCTTTGTAAAGAGTCACCTGGTGGGTGGTTCACTGTGGCGAACAAGAATGGGTCTACCTGTCCCATCTGAGGGGTCTTGGGACCATGGTGTCAGCTGTGATTTGAGATGAAAAAGGACCCCAGACAACCAGGACCTGGGGTGGCAGACCTAAATCTCACACTGGGGACCCAGCTTTTGCTGCCAGTCAGCCACTGTTCTCCAGCCTGGCTGAGGGGGGCTGTGGGCTCCGAGTCTATGGACAGTTCTCACTGAGCTGATTGGAGCTGGACCCTGAATTTTTTAGATCACCCCAATTTTTTTTGTTTCTCTGGGTTTTCTTTTAATACAATTTCAATCCCAGCTCTTAGCTGAGGCAGGTAAAAAGAGCTTGCCCATCTCTATAGGGGGAGATGGGAGAAGAAAAGCCTGGGTGGCCTGGTGGTTCCAGAAGTCTGTTTCTTGTTATGCCTTTGATTTGATATAATGTGAGACTCTGTCCTGTGGGCTTTCTGGAAACTTTCTTCCCTTGCTTGAACTCCTGGGCTGAGTCGCAGGTTGAACATGCCAACTGGGGCTCTTCCTCCCCGGTGAGGGACGGTGAGGTCAGCTATGAGTGTCTAGAGCTGGGATCAGCAGACTTTTTCTGTAAACAGCCAGATAGTAAATATTTTAGGCTTTGCAGGTCATAGAATCTCTGTCATACTCCTCAACTCTGCCACCGAAGTGGGAAAGCAGCCATACACAACATGCAACAAATGGCCTTGGCTGTGTTCCAATAAAACTTTATTTATAAAAACGAGTGACGGGCTAGGTTTGGCCCCCAGGGGTACTTTGCCAACCTTGGTCAAGAAGGTGGACTAGATGGGAGGAATCCTTCCGCAATGTATGCATATATCAAATCATCACCATGTATACTTTAAATATCTTTCAATTTTATTTATCCATTATACCTCGATAAAGCTAGAAAAAATTAAAAAAGAAGGTGGAACGGCCATAGTCTTCACATGAGTACCATTGCCCAGACAGAAAAGACATCCAAGACTGATCCAAGACTCTAGGGGACCCCAGACTTTGTACAGCAAGAGCTTTGCAGGCCAGCCTGCTCTGTGCAGGCCTGGAGGTGATGTCTGTCTAGCTCAGAAGGCGAGCGGGGGGAGGCTTGTTTCAGGGCATCATATTTAAGGAGCCAGGAGCAGGAGTATGGGCCTGGACAGCGTAAGTGACACTGTCCAGCTAGTCCAGCCTGTTCTCCAGAGCTTGCCAGCTGGGGCTGGGCCAGGGCCGGGGCTGCATTCGGAGGCTGATAAACTTGCCAGAGATGTGTTTTGCCAACAGACACACCCCCGGTACATGTTGTTCCCATTACACTGGCCCCTCATGGTATGCTCTTGGAAAACTTCGGGAGTTTAAATCTACCGTGGGCTCAGGCCAATTTGCAGATGCAGAGGGGCCACAAAGAGGTGTGGGGCATGAGCCCTGATGACCCGGGCAGCCAGATAGGCCCAGATACCTAGCACACGAGGGAGAAGTGGGTAGGTACCTGACAACAGCTACAGCGTGGAGAGAGCTGACTTTGGCTGGGGCACTAGCTTTGCGGAGGACCTTATTTAGATGCTGGGGGACCAGGGCTGGGAGACTGTGGGCATACTTTGCTAAGAGCTAGAGGTTTTATTTGGCTTTGACGTATTAGGGCAGGTCGTATTTTCCAAAGATGATCCCAACAACATCTCCCATGGGCCATGGTCTTGTCTTGCTTTGAAGAGTGAGGCAGGTGCCCGTCTGCAGCCCCTGGAGTGCTGTGTCAAGGACGATATGCCAGATTTCCAAGGCTAGGCCATGAACGGGGTTACAGTTCCTGCCCTGGGAGTGGGAACACTCACACATGGACCCCGAATCCCCATTAAGAAGTCCTACCCCCGAGAGTGAGAAGCCACTCCACATAGCTTCTGATCTCCTCCCGGCCCATTCGGATGTATCCAATCTCCATGTCTTCGCAGGGGACGCCGCAAGCCTGCTGGAGTAGAGGTAGGCCGTCCTCGTGGGCCCTTTAGCAGTGGGCATGTGAAAGGATTGTTGTCTTCCCCCCCGAGGTGAGGGTGGTTGTTCCCTGGACTCTGTGAAACTGGGACATGAGTGTGGGAAAGCGGCATGGCACACGTTCTTCGATGACCTTGAAGCCAAGTTCAGTCTCGGGGCTGGAACTTAGGAACAGGCAGTAGGAACCCACTGGAAGCTCTGCTGGAGGGAACAGCTTACTTCAGTCTGTGTTTTTAGAAAAAAAAGTCTGCAGCAAAATCTAGGACAGGGTGGTGGGTGGAGGCTGGAAAGTGGGGTGGAGACTTTTTCTGGCTGCTTTAGAAGAGGCACAGTCTCGGGCGAGCATGGCCGTGGGGACTGAGAGGAGGGGCCACTGCAAGGGATGCTGCTGTGCAAGGCTAGAGAGTTCTTCGTCCTCCAGCGCTCCCGGCCCAATTGAGATAACAGAGCCCATGCAGGCATGCTCTGGAACCCAGCTGGTAGAGTCTTACAAAAGCAGGGTTTCTGTTTTGAATACACCCAGTGTTCCTCACCAACCAGTGGAGTAATGAAGCACAGAGCTGGTCTCTGGTGAGACGCTGTGCTATGTGGTTGGGTAGGGCACCAAGGAAGAGCTGTCCTAGGTGGTCATCAGGCTTTGATGTGTGAGGGACACAAGGGCCAATGGCTGTCACAGATCTGGGAAGACAGGCCACAAGCTCCCTCAAAACACTAAAGTAAGATTGGCCTGCTTTACAGCGTACCCTCACAGGATGCCACCATGGGGCTGCTGTAGGACAAAGTACCCCCTCCCCCCACAACATTGTGAATGTGTCTTTCATGGAGATTCTGCCTTTTCTTCCACGGTCAAGATGAAGTTCATCATTCAGAAGTTTTAGTATCTTAAATTCATACTATGGTGTAAATGACTGACACACGAGCATTTCCTGAGTGAGAATTCTGAAGCAAAGATCACTGGGCCACATGAAGATATTGGATTGCTGAAAGAGGTAGAATGGGAGGCAGACAAAAGGATGCAGAAAGTGGAGCCTGGCAGTTAGAGCTCATTGACCATAAGCTGGTATTTAGGTCTGGGTTTGCCTATAGCTAGAGCTCTTCCCCAATATAAGCCATTGTTGGTTCTTACTGGTTGAGTGTCAGTTCTAACTTGTCAGGTGTCTCTTCTGATTGGTTGAATGTCCATTATGACTGGTTGGGCATCTGTTCTGATTGGCCGTTGTGAAGGTCACTTAAGGAGGCCAGACTCCAGCACCAGGAACAGTTCCTGGGCCCCAAGTATAGAAGACAAACAGTCCAGTCCTGTACCTCTCTGGGGCTCATAGCCCCACCCTCCATGTGCAACCTGCAAGTTCTCCATGACCCATTTGTTCTCAGGAGCTCTCTTCCTCTCCCTTGTGGTCCTCAAAGGCACTCACCTCTTTGTCTTCCCTTAGCATTACCCCTGTGGCGGAGACTGGTATTCCACCCAAGCCCCCATGACCCTCATCATTCTCACATGCTCCAGAAGCCCACTTCCAACTGCAAGTGCATGCAGACTCTGCCTTCCTCTGGCCACCGCAGCCCCTGGGCCTGCTCTCAGGGCTACTCTCTCAGCCCCTGGGCCTGCTCTCAGGGCCTAGACTTGTTAATGCCCCACCGGGAGCAGCCCTCAACCAATGATGGAAGGGATGTGGTGGATAAATGCTCCAGATGCTTCACTTCTTGATTGGGATATCTCAGAGGTGCGGTCCACACCGTTTCCCAAAGCTCCGCTGTAGGCATGAGCCCCGGTTGCCCGCATTGATAACCTGCCAATTCCCTCCCCTTCTTCACTTCCTGGCACTCCCACGGTGCCCCCTGACATCGCCTCCCAAATAACCGTGTGCACCGACATCCTTGCCTCAGGGTGTTTTGGAGGCTCCCAAACTCACACATCCTCTCAAGGATGCCATGATTCAGGGAAACAAACAGCAGATGGTGTATGGGCAATTCCTGCTGTTTTCTCTGTGACACAACGCTTCTCCGAAGTCAGGGAGCAAGAAAGGCATGGCTGCCTTCTTAGCTCTCAGAGGGAAAAACATAGTGAGAGCCAAACACAAACTAATAAGGCAATAGATGACCCTGTCCCAAATTCAGTCAGGCCTGAAGTCAGTCACTCCTAGACTTCCTCATTAGGCAAGCCACGGAATCCTTTTGGTGTGTGCGAGTGCTTCTTACTCAGAGTTGGGTTTCTAAGACCTGCAACCGCCAAAGTCCTGCTTCACAGAAGATCTCAGCTCAACCACCTCAGGGGAACCTTCTCTGGTCATGTTATGCAATGGTCTGAATGTTGGTGTCACCCCCCAAAATTCATGTGTTGAAATCCTAACCCCACAATGTAATGGTCTTAGGAGGTGGGCCTTTGGGAGGTGATGGGTCATGAGGGTGAAGCCCTCACAATTGGGATTCGTGTCCTTATTATAAAAGGGACCCCAGAGAACTGCCTCACCCTTCCCACCATATGAGGACACAGTGAGAAGGTGGCCATCTACAACTGGAAAGATGGGTCTCCCCAAAACCTGACTGTACTGGTGCCCCAATCTTGGACTTCCAGACTTCGAACCACTAGAAATAAATGTCTGTTGTTTATAAGCACCCTGCCCACACCCCCAAATATGTCCCGTTTATTATTTCAGAATCTCTAATGCAAAGTTTAAAAAATTCCTCCTTTCTGAGAACTAACAACATTTCTCTGTGGTCACGAATTTATCCCACCTTTGAAGACATTGCTTTCTCAGCTGCTAGTGTGAGGTGCTCACCCCTTCACATCCTCGGACAGAATCTCTTTCAAGCTCTGCTTCCTCTAATGATTGGATGACATTAAAGCAAGTGCCAAGCGTCTGCTGTGAACACACCTTGGCAGGTGCCTCGGGTCCCCAACGCGGACCCCTTTCTGGCTGCCATGTTGTTCACTGTGGACATGGGGCAATCACACGCTCTGTGGAGAGGGCTGCTTCTTCGTGGAATCTGCTTCTGATGGAGACAGAGGAGCTTGTCTTCAGTTTGCTTCTTTAAATCTCCTGGGGGCTTTGAAGTCAGAACTAGAAGCAGTGAGGGTGGGGAAAACATGCAGATCTGAACCGTTCCTCCATGAATTCGGAAACCCATCTGAAAAACAGAATCTGCTTGGTTAGTAGGCATTTGGTATGATTTCCTTTTGACGCCTCCTTTTGAGGGCATTGTGTCATGTCAAGGGCGCAGGAGACAGTAAAGCAGAGGCCATCCTTGTTAGGATCAGCAGGTCCTTCGGAGGGACAAGAATGTGTGAGTAGAGCTGCTGTGCACAGCACATTCTAGAGAGAGTGTTCTTTAAAGTTTCGTTCATTGCTCTTCTGCAGATTCGTGACGCAAGCTTCTCCCCCAACCCAAGTGACACCAACAATGAGTCCTTTCTCCTCACTTCCTCTGCTTCCCTTTCTCTGCTTTTCCCTTTCCCTTTTCTTCTTCCTCTGTTCCTCTTCCATTTGCCCTCTGTATTCCTTTCCCAAGGCTGCCATAACAAAAGATCACAGGCTGGGTGGCTTAAACAACCAACATTTATTTCTTATAGTTCTGGAAGATGGAAGTCCAAGATCAAGGTGTCGGCTGGTTTGGTTTCTCCTGAGCGTACTCTCCTTGGTGTGTTGATGGCTGCCTTCTCACGGAGTCCTCACTTGCTCTCTCCTCTGTACCCGAGCATCCCTCTTATAAGGACATCAGTCCTATTGGATTAGGCTGCACCCTTGTGACCTCATTTAACCTGAATTCCCTTTAAAAACGTCCATCTCCAAATTTGTTCTGAGGCACTGTGGGTTAGGACTTCAATATATAAATTTTGAGGGGACACAATTCAGCCCATAATACTCTCTTCTTCACTTCTGTCCTCAGAAATGGTCTTGCTGAATCAAGTGGCATGGGTTCAAATCTTGGTTTTACCATTTATAAGCTAAATGACCCGGATGACTTGCTTGACCTCTTTAAGCTCCAGATTTATTATCTGTAAAATGGGAACACAAAGACTTCATAGTGGTGTTGTCAGGACTAAAGGGGATAGCGCATGTAGGGGGCCTGGTCCTGCACCAGGCGTGGGAGAGGCCTCCACTAAACATCGGTGGCCTCTTTTTTCCTCCCACTTCTGACTTCCCTGTGCCGTGGCTTAGCCAGGATAACTGACCACCTCTGCAGAAGCTGTTCCTAAATGCCCTTCGGAGGCCTTGGGCTGCAGGGTCCCCAGAAGGATCAGAAACCTGGGGTTCCTGATGAAAAGCCCGACTCCCCAGCCCCACTCCCAGAGATCAGAGGTGGGGCCTAGAAATTGGACTCCTCAGGTGTTTGGGATGATTTCCTTAGGTTTGCAGACTGCTGCCCTGGAAATTACTATTTTTTTAGATTTTAGGCTTAATTCCCTTTACAGGCTAGGTACATTGGTTTGAAAATTCTCATCAACATTAGCTGCTGCTTTTTTTTTTTTTTTTTTAACGGATCGTTACCTCAAAGATGTTTTTCTCTGCTGCACATGCATATGTCTTTTTGGTGTAGTCGGCTATCTCAGTTTCCCCTTGAAACTGAGAATAGACCAGGTTGAGAGATCCAGATTGAATCAAGTTCAATTTCAACTGTCCTGGGGTTCAGCGCTGCCATTCCCCAGGCGCAGCAGGGCCCACCCCGGGGCAGTGCTACCTTTTCTCAGCAGCCCAGAGGCCTGACTTCCTGCACTTGTCTCTGTGCTCTTGGTCCACTGGGCAAGCTCTGCTGGGGGCTTAAGGCAGTGGTTCTCAGGGCAGAGTCAATGGATGCAGTTCAAGATCTCTGGGCCAGAAGATACAAGTTGAAGTGTATGTAAAAACATAAAGGCCAACCAGGGTGCCTGGGTGGCTCAGTTGGTTAAGCGTCTGCCCTCGGCTCAGGTCATGATCTCAGGGTCCTGGGATAGATCCCTGCATCGGGCTCCTTACTCAGTGGAGAGTCTGCCTTCCCCTCTACCTCTGCCACTCCCCCTGCTTATGCTCTCTCTCTGTGTCAAATAAATAAATAAAATCTTAAAAAAACACATAAAGGCAAACCTAGAAGAACTTGAAGATTATATAGCAAAAATCAAGAGGTGTAGGGTAGGGCCACAGTAGGCAATTCAAGGGCAACAATGTCCCATCTTTCATGGTGGGAATGACAATAGATCTGTCTAAAGCTGATAAGACATGGAGGTACAGTGGCCCCTGTTATCTGAGTGTTCATTATGCCGGTCTCTGTAGTTATGAGGTTGTACAGAGAATCAAAAGTTGTCAAAGTATGCATATACTTAAAAATTATATGAATGTTGATACATTAGTTCTCACCAACACCCTCCCTTCTTTTTTTTTAAGATTTTATTTATTTATTTGACAAGAAAAAGGGCGAGCACTGGGTTCATGGCCTGAGCCGAAGGCAGACACTTAACCGACTGAGCCACCCTCCCCAACACCCTCCCTTCTTGACTTTTGTGGTTCTCCACTTACTACATTAATTCAATCAAAATCTTAAAGAAGATGTAGGGGTTCATGTAAACTCTAAAGTAAGAAGCACAGCTGCATGAATCACACTCAAAGCCAAGGGCAAATGAGGGCCTGGCAGGAAGAGGGGGGTTAACAACTGGGAAGAGAAAAGCTGACCAGAATGCCAATAGTACTGTCGCTTGGAAATGAATTTTAATATCTTGGAATAAAGAGAAGTCCTTGGGAACATTTATGAAATCTTCGAATGCTCTTGGCAAAAGCAACCGTCCTATGATTGAACCGTGAAAGTCAAATAGGGACAAAGGCTGTCGTCTCCTGCTACTGTACAATTTTGCCTGAAAAATGACTCCCCAAACCCTTTAAATGCTTGATTTCTTCTTTGCTCTTTCTAAGAACTAGTGCCCAGCTGCCATTATAACGTGAGTTTTATTAAATAAAAACACATTTATTTTTATAATTTTAGTTTCAGTTTTCAAGATAATCTCCTAATCACCATTTACTGTGAAATTTTGATCTCTGTTTTAAGTGGATTCACTTTAAGTGCCTTTCATTCTGGTGCCAATTGTACTTGGATAATGAGGACCTTCTGTCTAAGTATATGATTTAGAGGGATGATTGTAACCAACCATTGAAAAGAGAAACACTTAAGAGAGTGGAAGCCTCTGTGGAATGGGGCACATGAGCAAAGAGATGAGAGTGACCTTTATTTTTGATTGCATACATTTCTGTAATGTTCCAACTCATTTCAGTGTATTTTATTTTGCTTAGACGTACATGCCATTCAAATTTTGCTTTTTTTCTTATTTGGTAAAAAAATATTTCAGCGATGTAATTGGTAAAAACAGCCAAGATGTGAGGTCAAATGTGGGTCCCTGGGTATGAGTTTCTGGTAGATCCTATTGGTGTCCTGCCTCTATCCCCTTGACACTTAACTGTTCCTGCCCTGGGTTCTGGCAGCTTCCTCCCGCAAGCACCTGCGCTCTGCCTGAGCCTATTCTGGCTTCGAGGCCCATGCAGGGGGCAGGCTTGATAACAGGGGAGTTGTCCTGAGAGCAGTCCTCAGCATAATGGATGGGGCTGGAAGCTGAATATTATCCTGACTCCCACCTTGTGCATGGGCCCACCCTGAGGTGAGCTCTACAGCAGCCCCAGCCCCAGAAGTCCCCAGCAAGAGTGAGCCTTGATTGCCCACAATAGCGATCCGCTCATTAACATGCTCTCTTTGGGCTTCCTTCCCTTCCCCACTGCACTCCTGGTGCTTCCTGCAATCACCTCCCACGTTTACTTCTTGCACTTGGATCCTCGTCTCACAGTCCGTTTTGGGGGAAACCAACCCAAGACCTAAGTTCTGGTGTGTATACTAGGAAGATTAACTGCCTTTCTCCTTTGAGCAGGGGAAGTCAGGTGAGGATGTTCTGAGGAAGTGAGCACTTTTGAGAGGAGAGAGGAGAGAGAAGAATCTTTTCAGGAGCGAGGTCCTACCCCCCAGGCTCTCATGGGTAGAGGGGCTGGCACAATGCTCTCCTGTGCCCCTCACTCCTTTGTTGGAGGGGGCTGGTAGAATAACAGCACCAGTAAGGAAGGGCCAGAAGGTCGGTCCCATCGTTCTTTCCACCCCAGAGACAGACTGGTGGCCCACTGCTGCTGGCAGCGGCCAAGAGCACAGAGCCCACGCTCCGAGACGCTGGGTCTGGATGCAATGCCTAGGCTCAGTCCTCCAGAGTGAATCAACAGTAGGACTGAGAACAGGCTACCAACCCCCCTTCCAGATCCAGTACTGTCCCACACAGGTGTGAAGTGTTGTTCATGTTCTTGCAAAGCCCTCCTCAAACATGTGCAAAAAGGATAACGTAAACCCAGCCACTCAGACTCTGTTTTCCTGAGGAAGCAACAGGATTTTCAAAATGAGTAGACTGATTTGGTCTGTGACTTTTTGGCCCAGTAGAGTGTAGTGGAAGTAACTCTGTCCCTCTTTCTGGGCACAGTCCTTACAAGACTGTACTTTCTCTTGGAACACTCTATTTGGGTGCTCCAAGGGGACTAGCTTGGTCCAGCCCAAGTTCCAAACCCATAAAACTGTGCAATCTAAGAAAGTGGTTGTTTAAGCCATAAGTTTGGGGCTATTTTGCAATAGAAACCTGAAATCAGTATGTTGGATCAGAGCCATGACATTTAGAATCCACCCTTATTCATATTCTGCAAATAGTGTTCTGTATACCAAAAAATATATTTGGAACTATAATCTCTTTAAACACATTTTTTTTTAAATCATTATACTTCCCAGTTAAAAATCTGTGGACTTCTAATCACTTAATGGATCTAAAGCAAAATTCTCAGTTCATGTGGTACATCGATGGCATTAATGGTCCCACATTTTCATGCTTCCCAGGGTCCATGACCTTGATACTTGATACTCCCCTCTCACAATGGCTCTGGATTTGGCCATGTGTCATGGGCTGAACTGTGACTACCTTCCTCCCCACCCCCATTCATATGTTGAAGTCTTAACCCCTAGTACCTCAGAATGTGATTGTATTTAGAGATACAGCCTTTTAAAGAGTTAAGTTAAAATGAGGTCGTTAGGGTGGGCCCTAATCCAGTAAGATAGGTGTCCTTAGAAGAAGAAATTAGGACCTCGACACGCGTAAAAGGAAGACCATGTGAAGACACAGGGAGAAGACAGCCATCCACAAGCCAAGGAGAGAGGCCTCAGAAAAATCAATTGTGCCAACACCTTGATCTTAGACTTATAGTCTCCCGAATAGTGAGGACATATATTTTTGCTGTTTAAGCCACCCAGTCTGTGGTACTTTGTCCTGGCAGCCCTAGCAAACTAATACACCACGTGACTTGTGTTCACCAATGGGACAGTGGCAATCTTCAAGCAACAGAAGATTGAAAAAGGTGTTGTGAGCTTCTGCTTCTCTTTTGACCTTGGCTACTCCTAAGAGAACATACCCAGGCTAGCCCCCAGAAGGATGTGAGAGACACGTGGAGGAGAGCCAAGACCTCCCAGCTGAGGCCACTCTGGACCAACCAGCCCACAGCCAACCTGTCTGACTGCACACATCTGAGCAAGTCCAGCTAAAACAGCCTTGTCTGCTCAGGTAGGTAGAACCACCCAGATGACCTAATTGGTGAGAAATGATAGATGGATCGTGTTTGGAAGCACAGTGTTGGGGTGGTTTGTTACATGGCCTGACTGTGGACATAGGTAACTGATAGGCCCCATTGAAGGCCTTCCACGGTGTGCTCAGTCACCTCATCCTTCGCTCCACTGCCTTACCATCAGAACAAAATTTAAATGAAAGCAAAGCCTTGCTAGCACGTGTGCTTTTACAGTGCCACCCATTGCTGAGGTGGTCCTCTGCCTGGCTGCCCCAATGTGTCACCCCTGTGTTGGTTTCCAGAAACATCCTACTTAGTTTTCAAACCTAAGTCTGCTCTCCTGCGGGCAACCCCTCCTATCCTTCTACACTAGTTCCCTATTGTGCTGTGACCAGTTACCACAAATTCAGGGGCTTAAGACAAAACAAATTTATTCTCTCTTAGTTCTAGAGATTTGAAGTCTAAACTCCAGATGCTAGCAGGGCTGTGTTCCTTGGGGAGGCGTCAGGGGACATGTCCATTCCCTGGCTTTTCCAGCTTCTAGAGGCCACCACATTCCCAGTTTGTGGCCCCCACCTCCCTGTCCTAACACATCCCTCTACCTTCTGCTTCTGTCCTCACATCTTTCTCTGATTCTGATCCTTTTGCCACCCTCTTTTAAGGACCCTTGTGATGACATTGGGCTCACTTGGATAATCCAGGATAATCTCCCTACAGGCGAGATCCTTAATCCCATCAGCAAGGTCCCTTTTGCCATGGAAGGTAACATATCCACAGGCATCAGGGGTTAGGGTGTAGACATATTTGGGGGCCTTTATTCAGCCTACCTATTTTTCTGCCAGATAGAATTGCTCCTCCAAACATTCTCTAAACCTGAAAATTTTCCTAATGTTTTACTTGATAAGCAGAATGAGATTGTTTAAAAGTCTGTATCTACTATTAGACAGTGAACTCCACAAGAAAAGATATTTTGTGCATTATTCATTTTTGAATCAGTAGTACTTAGCCTAGACCCTGACACAGGGTAGGACTTAAGAAAAGATTTCTAGATATTTAATATTCATGTAACCTACAGCCTCCTGTGTATAATTGTGTATAAGAAGCAAGTGTAGGAGCGTGTCTGTTAAATAGATGTATATAGACACAATATATTTGAATATAGTTTTTTTGAGGGAATTAGTAGGAGAAGCTTATATTGAGTGAATAATATGGATTTATTTAATCACCAAGATCAAAGAAGACTTTGCTAACGCATTTATTTTATACTTCCATTTTTTTCCCATCTTAGAGCAACTCCGACCACACGCCCACACACAGTGGATTCTCCCATGCACTTCCCACAGCACCCCTGGGGAGGAGATAATGCTTTCATCCTCTTCGCTGGAAGGGTGGGAAATGTGGCCTGAGGCCGCTGGAAAGCTGGACAAGTTGCAGAGGTGCTTGCCCCATGAGCCAACAGCGAAGAGCGTGCAGCACTCTGTGCAGGTGTATGTCATTACCACCACCCCATCCTCATTTGCATCACAGCTTTGGGAGGAATTACTCCTTTGACTGGAAATTTGCCATGCTTGGTCTGCATTCCTGGGAGAGGGGATGAAAATCAAAGAAAAGATGTTCTCTGCTTTGCAGCTAGATGGGAGGAAGGGTGTGTGTGTGCGCGCGTGTGTGTGTGTGTGTAACATGCAAACAAAGAAAACAAAAAGAATTTGTCTTCCTCATAGATAACAGAAGAACATCTGGCAATTACAAAATGAATCCTTCCATATGCCTATAAAGTTTGAGAAAAGGGAGCACTGGCTTCACTCAAACTTCTCAGGCCAACCGCCCAATGGCTCCGGGAGCATCTCAGCATCATGGCGGGCCCTGTTGTGCTACATATTTCAGCACAATGATGGTGGGAGTCACTGAAACAAGGGCAGGATGGGGAAGAAGATGGGCTCATTTTTAGTTGTTCCAGGGTCACTGAAATGGAGCTAAGGCTCAGAGAAACCAGCTAGTCTTGGAGGGAGGGGTGAGGTCACTAAAGCACCTCTTCCAATTTCTTTAGTATTGGAGGGCTTTTCCACATTGGAAAATCCTCATCAGCCGTCTTACCTCTAAGAAGGTGGTGTTTACAACTCAGTGATGATCCCAGGCATTGCAACAGAGATCTGCCCTCACCTCATTCCGCCCTAGTGAAGACCATGTTTAAGGCAGACCAGGCAGGAAGCATTGCTCCAACTTTCTAAACAAGGGCCCAGACTCCCTCTCTTCTCTATACTTACTTCCTAGTTGATCCAGTCCAACAGTGACCAGTCCACAGGGTAAAAGGCTAGCTTACCTGCCTACTTCTCATTTTCATTTGGATTTCTAAGTGGCATCTCAAATGGCCAAAATAGAATTCTTGATTTCCAAATTCCAATCTGCCTCTCCCCTAGGCCTCCCTACCTCAGTTAATGGCCTCACCACCCACCTTGTTCAAGTTCTTTCTTTCCCCTACCTACCTCACTAATAGTCACAGATTCAATTTATTAGCAAATTGACCCAATGCTATCTCTAGCATAGGTGTCAAAATGGTCCACCTTCCTGCATCTTTTTTTTTTTAAACATTTTATTTATTTGAGAGAGAGAGAGAGAGAGCATAACCAGGGGGAGCAGCAGGCAGAGGGAGAGGGAGGAGTAGACACTCCGCTGAGCAGGGAGCCCGACGCAGGACCCTGGGATCATGACCTGAGCTGAAGGCAGACGCTTAACTGACTGAGCCACCCAGGTGCCCGTCCCACACTTTCCTGCATCTTTACTGCTTCTGCCTTCACCCCCATCACCTCCCTCAGGAAGTACTATAATGGCCCTCTAACTGGTCTTACGGCTCTCATTCCATTCTCCACACATAAGCCAGAGTAGTCGTTTAAGAATATGAATCAGATGGTGTAACTCTCTCACTAAAAACCCTGTATTGGCTTCCCACCATACTTTAGAGCATGATCCAACCACCGCCCACGAGGTGGTGGCTCCTCAGACCTTGATCACCTCCTGCCCTCTCTCATGCCACTCTCCTTCTTCCTTCTGCTCCAGCCACACTAGCATTCTCTTGATCTTCTCCTTGTTCATCCCCCACCCGCCCCAGTGTATGTGCAGTTTGTGCTCTTCTGCCTGGACCTCTCCACCCTCAGATCTTTACAGGGTCAGTTCTTCCAGATCTCATTTCAAATGCAGTCCGCTTGGATCTTGTGGCTACTCCATCCCAAGTGCTTCCCTCATCACATTTCCAGTTCCCCACAAGCTGACTCCCCAATTGAAACATAAGTCCATGTGCTGAACAGGGGTTTTGACTCATTGAGCTCTGTATTCCCAGAAACTACCATGGTGCCCACACACAGAAGATGCTCAATTAGTATCTGATGAAAGATGAATGTAGACAGGCCACTGCCCTCTCTGCAACACCACACCACAGCTTGTAGCGTCAGCTGAGTCAGAGATGGAATCAGGAGCATCACTGAGGTGGCATGGTGGAAGAAAGATCCTGGATGGGTCTCAAGAGTCAGAGGACCTAGGTTCAAATTATGTTTGTGGGAGCCACTTATTTACTCTGAGCTACAGATTCCTCAACTATGCAAGGGAGTTAATGCTTTATTTCAGGTTGTTGCTGGGTAGATTAAATAAGGTCAGACATGTGGCAGTCCTGGGTATACAACAAATGGTCTTGGTGCATTTTCTATCTCCTTGGCTTATTTGTACAGAACACAAAGCTAACAAAGTGAGGACATCATGAATTTAATGTCTCATGAGCTGGCTGCACCTGACTTCTTGCCCTTGGACTCACACTGGTCATCTTCCCTGTTTAAAAGACATCTCAAAGTGTATGTCACATGGCACCAGGTCTCCATAGTAACGTTAACAGGGAATCATGGTCTCCATTGAGTTGCTGTGCATATGCAGGACCTAGCGAAGGGACATGGGTGATGAACAAGATGGGGTTTTACCAGAGGGAAGGGAAAAATGAAGTGGCATTTATTGAGCAACTATTCCTTTCGGTTGATCTGAACACAGAATTTCAGCTGTCAAGCAGTCTGAGGAGGGGGCATCGTTGCCTTCCCTTTACAGTAAGACGACTTGAGGTTGAGGACACTTGTGCAAAGAATATGCATGCTTTTAAGGTTTTTGCTGCATGTTCCACTACTTTTCAGAAAATGTGTTCTGAATTACATTATGACCAGTGGTGAATCTCACCACACCCTTGCAGAAATCCTTTTATTTTTTTGGGGGGGGGGGCACAGTTAGCATGTATTTCTGATCAATTTAATCAATAAAATATGGAATTTAGCAGTAGGTTAATAGCAAGTAGTTATAAGATCTCCTGTTCTTCTAAAATTAAACTGTGTCGTCTTGAGCAATCTCTAGCACCCCAAACCATGCGAGCACGTGTCAGTGGCCGGAGCACGTGCCTGTAACGACTGTGGCAAGCTTATCAGTAATGTGCTGACCAAGTCTTCCAGGGTGAAGTGCACCTAATCTGTTCCCTCCATGATCATATCTGGCCTCTCTTATTCACCTATAAATGTGACTAAAATTAAATATAAGTAAAACCGAGCAAGTATCCCCTGAAGCCTCCCCAACTAGTCTTGCTGCTTTGAAGGTGTCTATCTAGATAACCCTTGCATCTGGCTTAACTGGATTCCAACTGCGGTCTGCCATCAAGCCAAGAGGTGGCTGTCCTTCAGTCCCCCTGTGCAGGGCAGGTAGCTTTGGAGATAACTGGCTTCAGTTTTACACGGATGCAGGCAGACGTAGGGGTCAGCAGCACTAATAGGCTTGGCATAGTCTGTCCTTTCTCTCTCCCAGCCTCCCATTAGCCCTAGAAAGAGTAGCCTATCAGTATGGGAGGAAACAGTAAACCTTCTTTTCAGTTCTACACGGGCATCACATTTAGTAGTGCCTTGGGTTGGTCTTCCTTGGCTTGAAGTTACAGAGGGTTTCTCTATTTCTTCCTCAAACCCAACTAGAAGAGATTGCTAGACATGGAGCCTGGAGAGAATGTGTCAAAACTGTCCACTTTGCCTTCTTACTAGTCATAGGAGACCATTTTCTCAAGTAGAAGGCCGGGTTGCCTCTACTTCGATGGCAGTCTTTGAACCAGTGACACTTCTCCTGGGTTGGTAACTTTCAACGGTTCTTAAATGGAATGACTGGTCTGCTGTTTTCCTCATCAGTCCCCAGGTTGATTTTCCATTCTTAGATAATCTCTAGTACCTTGGTGGATCTTGCCAAAGAAAGCATATTGCCTGCTAACCACTGGTTATCTAGCCATTCCTCAGATGTGCTTCTGGGAGCAAGATCCACTTTTTTAAGTTGTTTGGAAATGCTTTTAGTACTGTCACTTATAGAACCCCAAAGTGGATCTTCAAAATGTAGTTCTCTTTTTTTAATTCAAAAATTTCTCTTCTGAGCTTGCCATAAAGGGTAAGCTCCACATAAGAATGTGTCCTCATGCACCTATGACCCGATGTCACGCTGCTGGCTATGGCCATGCGCATTGCTAGCTGCAGGAATCCCACAGTGCGGCACAGCATGGCTTCCTCACATCTAAGTGTAAATTACCTTTATGTTGAAGTTGTTAGCATCATAAAGCTGCTTTAAACCATTGTGCCCTCCTGTTTCAGATCTCAGTGTACCCTGTTGTGAAGGTATGCTCTAGCTGGTGTGAGCAAGGCTTTGGATGATCTACCTTGACACATTCTCAGAATTTGAATTCTCTCTCCTCACAAAGCTCAACTACCTGGATGACTTACTTAGGAGTCTCAAACCCTTATTTCAGATGTACAATATGTTCGGGTTTTAAAACTTTTGTGATGCTCACCCCCATCTAAGTAACTTCATGGGGGAGCTTCCAGCCTCCCTTTGCCCACTCAGTTTCCATTTCCTTGTCTGCAGCCTCAGGGACCACTTCAAATTTCCCTTGTCCCAGTATTCTCCCAAAGTTACAGATTTGCTGAAGAGCAGCTCCATCACCCATCTACATTTGAGCATTTTCCTTCTGTAAATTTCCCCTGGAACTACTATTGTTGAGATGTTTTTCTCCCTGCATTGGAAGTTCTTGGGAGCTCTTCTGTGAAAAAGAATGTTCTTTTCATGGTTGGGAGGGCGATGAATTAGCTGACAAGGCCCCACAGGGTGGGGTTAGGGGAGAGGATGTCAACTTATGCTGAGATTAGAATCTTAAATATTTACCAAATCTTTCCCAGAGGCAATGTCTTTGCTGGTGATTTCTTCTTCTTTTTTTTTTTTCTTCTCTCTGGTGAAACTATAAATTCTGAACTGCCAATGCTGGATGTATCTGATGTTTCTACCTCCAAAATGGAAGAAACCTTTGTTTTACAAGAACATTTACAAAGCTTGTCATTCTGAGCATCAGCAACACTTGGGGCATTTGGTGGATTTTCTGACCAAGACTCTTCCAGCCACTTGCTTAACTCTGTAACAAAAGCAATGTGAAAAGAAAGGTAGAAGAGAATCAGACCAGAAAGGATAAGGTAAGTTGATAACTGAATGGTGAGGTCCATAATTTAATGATGTCCTACATTCATTTGTTCACAGGAGGTTTATAGCAGCTTTATTTATTTATAGCTATAGTTAATACACAATGTTATATTAGTTTCAGATGTACAACCAATTGATTCAACTTTTAACATACTGATTCAAGAATTCTGTACATTACTCAGTGCTCACCACGGTAAGTACAGTCACTGTCACCAATGTTATTACAATATTATTGACTATACTCCCTATGCTGCACTTTTCATCTGTGTGACTTATTTATAACTGGAAATTTGTACCCCTTAATCACCTTCATCCATTTCACCCATCCCCCCACCCAACTTACCTCTGGCAACCAAATGGATGAAGGTGTGTGTGTATGAAATATATACGAAATAGAATATTACTAGGCCGTAAAAAGGATGAGATCTTGCCATCTGCGACAACATGGATGGACCTCAGAGTATTATGCTAAGCGAAATAAGTCAGATAAAGATAAATACCATATGATTTCACTTATATGTGAAATCTAAAATACAAAACAAATGAACAAACAAAACAAACAAAAAACCAGAAAGACTCTTAACTCTCAGCAACTTGGCTTTAAACTTTCAAAAGATTGCATGTCCCAGGACAGAGAGGAGGTGAGAAGGTGCAGATGAATGTGCAGATGAATGGGGACTGTCAGGGACCACTCCAAACACTGGGGAAATGGTGTCCCAAGGGCTCTGCCCCGGGAGACCAGGAGAAATTAGGAGATTAGACTAGCCTAGCAAACCTCAGCCTGGTCTCTCTACAGTGTAATCCTCTCCTGAGGGGCCTGTCCTCAGTGACCACCTCCCTTGCTTCCCCACTCCCTAGGCTGGCAGGCTCCTCCACAGATGTGTATACTTTGCACTGATTGCCCAACCCTGGAATTTCCTCATCTCTGTTATTCATTTTTAAATGCTGCTATTTGATATGTTAAAACTCACATTACTTGGGGCACCTGGGTGGTTCACTCGGTTAAGCATTGAACTCTTGATTTTGGCTCATGTCATGATCTCAGAGTTGTGAGACTGAGCCCCAGGTGGGCTCTGTGCTGGGTGAGGAGCCTGCTTGAGAGTCTTTCTCTCTCCATCTCCCTCTGCCCCTCCGTCCCCTTAAAAAAAATCCTATGTTACTTAAATCACTGGTTTTCTCCTTTACAACTGATTTTGATTACTTTTTTCTTATGTTCATTAGCAATTTATATTTCTTTGTTTCTGAAGTGTCTATTCTCTTTTGCTTATATTTCTGTTGGGGTCTATTTTGGTTTTTGGTTTGTAAGAGCTATTTACAGGTCAGTGATCTTAACATTGTCATTTTGGGGACAGTTTTTCTGTTGCTTCTCTTTTAAGTTTATTAATTAATAGTAAAAATATTGATCTGTTATGTGCTGATAAGCCTTTGATGGCTGTTATTTGAGGAAAATGACTCAGGAAAATGGCACACAAGGACTGGATCTAGAATTGAAACTGGGAAAATGGCAAAGACTGAACAACACCCAGGAATCAGTTACTCCATTTCATGAGCAACCTGTTCCCTCTCAAGATCCTTGTAGCCTTCTGCATGTCCTGCTTTATTCCACAGCATTTGTGGGCAGGGTTGGTCTACCTACACACAGTTTACACTTCCTCAATTACTTTAATTTTCATGTGACTATCATTATCTCTGATTTTCCCAATTTGAATTAGAGAGAGAGAAAGTCTGCTCAGTCTGGTTCCTCTTAGGATAGGCCATGTCATATTTGCTGGCAAGTTTATGGATTGGGTGCCCTTGGGTTAAGTGTTTATTTCTAATCCAATCTGCAAAGACTAGGTGGTGAAGTGGCCAAATGCTCTAAAATTAGGCCGATGTGGCTGTGGATAGAGGGATTTTCCATAGGAAGGCTTTGGGTGAATAGATACCAAATGACATGGAATAACGGTTAATCAAGAGCATGGATCAATGAAGAAAGGAAAAAAAATGTATGTATTATGTATACATTTGTAAAGATAAAAGGTAAAGTAAGCTTTAAGAAATCAAATAAAAACATGAAAATCGTATGTCTTAAAATGTATAACCTCTAGTCTTCAGGTACAACTTGGAAGAATAATGTAATTTCTAATTTCTAATCTTAGGCCTGGAGCAAACATTTCAAGAAACAGAACAGCTGACACAGAGCAGGGCTAGCTAAGAGAATGTGATGTCAACAGTGCTTTGTTTCGGTTTATTGCTCAACTAAAAAACCAGTCCTCTCTTTACCACCAGAAGCAGACTTACTAATGCCTTTAAATCTAATTAGACCAGAGAACTAAAGATCAGAAGAAACTCTAGAACCTTTGACATCAGTTTTGTCAATGATTTTTAGGATTTGACATTAAAAGCAAAGGCAACAAGGGCAAAAACAAACAAGGGACTACATTAAAAAAAAAAAACCAAAACTAACAAACTATACCCAAAACTTCTGCACAGCAAAGGTAACTATCAAAACATTGAAAAGGCAACCTAAGGAATGGGAAAAAATATCTGCAAATCATACCTGATTATAGGTTAATATCAAAAATATATAAAGAAGACAAACAGCTTATAGAAAAGAAACAATCAAATTTAAAAATGGGAAGCAATGTTGAATACACATTTTTTCCAAAGACATACAAATAGCCAACAGGTACATGGAAAGAGGCACAACATCACTAACCATCAGGGAAATACAAATCAAAACCACAATGAGATAGCACCTCGTACCTTTTAGAATTGCTATTATCAAAAAGATGAGAAATAACAAGTGTCAGCAAAGATATGGAGAAAAGTCAATCCTTGTGTGCTGTTGGTGGGGATATAAATTGGTGCAGCCACTACAGAAAACGGTATGGAGGTTTCCCCCCAAATTAAAAAATAGAACTACTATATGATCCAGCAATTCCACTTTTGGGTATTTATCTGAAAGAAACTAAGTCACTATCTCAAAAAGATATCTGCACCCCCATGTTTACTGCAGCATTGTTTACATAGCCAAGATATGTAAACAACGTAAGTGTCCATTAAACTATGTATGGATAAAGATGCAGTATATATACACACAGTGGAATAGTATTCAGTCATAAAAGGAAGGCAATCCTACCATTTGCAACAACATGGATGGACCTTATGCTAAGTGAAATAAATCAGATGAGAAAGGCAAATACTGTATGATATCACTTAGACACAGGGAACAGATTGGCGGTTGTGGGGGGTTTGGGTGGGTGAAAGGTACAAACTTCCAGTTATAAGATGAATAAGTCCAGGGATATAATGTACAGCATGGTGACCACAGTTAACACTGCTACAGGGTATATTTGAAAGTTGCTAAGGGAGAACTTAAAAGTTTTCATCACAAGGAAAGAAAAATTGTAATTGTGTGGTGATGGATGTTAAGTAGACTTATTGTGGAGATCATACCAAATCATTACGTTATACACCTAAAACGAATATATGTTATATGCTCATTGTATTTCAATTAAAAATTAAAATAATAATAATTAAAAAAAGAAAGCCCAGAACCAATTCGGGGAACCCATCCTTGAGGTTCTGTTCCTCTCAGGATCAGGCAGGGTTCCGCTAGGAGTCCTTAGAGGATTCGATCTGATGCAGTGGCCACTGTGCACGCAGGCTGGTCAGGATCGCTCTCTGCGTCTGACGCTGGAGCCGGAAGTCCTGCAGGCCAGTCAGGAAGACAACAGGAGCATAGAGCAGGGAAAAGAAGGGCAAGCTCGAACTCAGACCAGAACCTCCCATGAGGACACGCGCGGACCCTTGTCCCTTTGTGTTACCTTTGATATTGGTGGCCCTTTGTCAGGAAGCTAAACACACATGTGGCCCCGGAGTCAGAGAAGCTGAAGGAGGCTCCGGAGGAAGGAGGGGCCGCTGTAGGCCGGTCAGCGGCCTGCGGGCAGCGAGGTAACCCAGCAGGTAAGTGGGTGGGCACGTGGGCGAGCCACAACAAGGTACGGCTTCTCTCCCTTCCTCCAAACCTCCCACAAGTCTCTTGTCTTCCGCCCTAACCGGAAATACCTGAGGAAGGGAATTCTGGGACTTGTGGTCCGGCCTAGCCAGCCAACACATTGCCAAGCCACCGCAGTCAGCATGGGATTTTCTTCTCAGATTCCTGTGAGAACAGGTCTGTGCTTACAGTATCTCAAGGAACTGATGACTGTTAATTTTTCTGCCGGAAGCTCGTAGAAGCAGGTAGGTTCCCTAATGGGTTCCCTTTGATTCTGGTCAATTTCCCCTTGCCCGCTTTTTCATTGAGCCACGTCAGGTGTCCTGGCTTTTTGCAAGGGTCTCATTTTCAGTGGATTCAAGGCCTTGTTCCCTTGCAGGTGGCTGTGATTCCCTGAGGCTCTGGGACCCTGACATCGGCATTTGCTCCCATTCCGGTGTAGCCTCACCTACCAAATTTGCTCTATTTTAAGCTTACAGGTGTTTTTTTTTGAGGGGGGGAGGCGGTGGTGGGGGTAGGTGGGGTGGAGATAAACAAAACTGGTATACTCTTTGCCCTCCTGGAGATTATATTCCAGTGTGGTATGGAGGGAGAGTAAATAAATTGGCAGGTAAATGAAATAATTGCTAATGGGATATGTGTCGTGAAGGAATTGAATGAGAGACTGAGTCAGCAAATCAGAGATACACCAATATATACATATTTATAGCAATATGGATGAAGATATAAAAAATATAAATATATGGCAATCCTTCCTTCCATCCTTCTAATGAGCGGACAGAGGTGCAAAGAAAAGTAACACAGGAGAGAGAATGGATGAGAACAGCTTGGAAGAATAGACTAGGTCACTCTTATCTCCCTGGTTCTAAAAAGCCTGAGTCCTAACCCATTAGTTTGGCAGGAAGTTTAATCTTTTCTTGAGGCCACTTCTCCCCTGATTTTCTCAGAATCCCGCATCATGTTCCTGTCTCCAGATTTTCTAAGAATCACATTTGCTGGTGGATCAGGTGCCCCATGTTCCTCTGGAGGCCCGAGTCTCTGGTGCTGGTTGTTCAGGGTTTTTTTGCTGCGACTGGTACGGCTGAGGATTGGCAGGCCCAGAAGTGGTGGGATTAAGAGGTTGTAGCTCTTCCCCAGTTCTACTGTGCTACAGTAAAGAGGGTATGCCTCCTGCTGTGGTTCATTCGACCTTTAAACAGTGCGTGAGTGTGTGTGTGTGTGTGTGCGTGCGTGTGTGTGTGGGTGGTGGGGGTGGGAAGAGAGAGTGAGAGTGTGAGGGAGCTCGCTGCTCAGTCTTGCTGGTGATTTGCTTGTCTCCGTGATTTGCTTGTCTCCGTGGTTGTGCTCAGCGAAGTGGGAGGCTGGGCTTGGTGCTGGGGTCAGTGATACCCTGACAGGGCTGCTGGTGCCCAGAGCCTCTCTCTGACCATCTCTCTCTCAGTGAACCAGCAGAAATCTGGTGTCCTGACCAGCCTCAGTCATTCCTCAGAAAACGGGAGAACATTCCCATTCCTTCCCTCTGCGTTATGTTTAAGGGCAAGTAGTCTAGATCTCCAGGATTTCAGCTCCTTGGTCTAATGATTGTTGTTCTCCACAAGTGAAACATGCCCATTATAAAAAATTAACGTTTTTTTAAAACTACAAAATGAAGGTGACAAAGCACACTAAATCCAACTATCCCCAGCACACCTGTGTTAATATTTTCTAAACACCAAAACAGATACATTTCTGTGCATCTACAGGGGTGTGCACACACACACACATAAAGAAACAGTTTCAGAAGAGTGGGATTATACCATATGTATTTTTAAAAACAATATTTCTTAAGTTTAATATTATTTGAAATTATTATAAAAGGCAGCTGAAATGAAACTGAGGGAAATACTCAGATAAATATTTTTCTATCACAAGAGTTCTTTAAAACTTGTAAACAATTCTTTGAAAGTTGCAGTTCTTTAAAAATGATGAAGTATTTACACATGCAAGAAGTATAAATAATGTAACAATAACTGTTTCCACCACCACGCTCAGCTAGAAAGTGGAATGTTACTGTGGTTTGAATTCACCCTCTGCTCACCTGCTGGACTCCTTGGGCTGGGGAAGGTTCTGGCATCAGCTGGTTTGTGGACCTGGAGGGCATGAGCCCCTCCAAAGGGCCACAGTGCGGGTCCCAGAGCCTCACCCCTCATGGTGCATGGCCTTCTTTTAGCCAGGTGCATGGCTAGACAGGTGTGCTGGTAACTTGTCTTCTGGGTTCCAAGAGCACTGCCTGTTCCTTATAAACGTCAGCTTTGGTGGCCCCACCAACCACCCTGGGTCGCTGCCACATCAGAAGTGCATTTTCAGAAAGCTCTAGCCAATGATCAGATTTTAGCTTCTCAACAGCTCTTTCTCCAGGCCCTTGTTGCTGGCTTGGGTTTATTCAGAGGTTCTGAATAGTGATCCTCACTATTATTGGATGGCCCCTCTCTGTTGACTTTGGGTTTATGAGCTCTTCAGGTCCATTGAGTTTGGCATCTACTGTTTCCCTTCTGCTTTATCTCTAAATTTGTCGTTGTCTGGTCTTCTGGTGGCATTGCCCTGGCTTATGGGAATTGCTATGGATTTATTTTAATTACTACTTCTTTTATTGTTTCAGTGGGATTTGATTGACAGAAAAAGTAAATATTGGTATTGGTATTGGTGCCCAGAGTGGTTGTTTATTTTGAATGTAAAGTCTTATTCTATTATTTTAGAATAAGTATCTATAGATATAGATAGAACAATATAGATTATATAGAACAATGAGAAGAAAAAGTAGCAGAAGCTTTTTCAGTTTTTACTGGTGCTGCTCCATTTACTAATCATGCTTTTGACCCTGCATCTTAAATACATTTATTAAATTGTTACCAGTATCTTTATCTTTTCAGATGCCTTATTATTATTTTTCTATCTTTAAAAAATTATTATTCCTTTCAGCTTTATTGAGGCATACTTAAACAAATTGTAAGATATTTAGAGTATACAACATGAGATTTGATAGACATGCATTGTGAAAGTGTTTCCCACATGGAGTTAATGAACACATTCAGGTGACTTACTAAGGATGTCCATTGGCATTTGATGATACATGGCTAGAAAAAGGTCAGGGTGGGTCAGAAGGATGGTCCAGTTTGGACTGAGAATTTGCTACATCTGTTTTCTAATCACCTAGGGTGGACTGAGTTAATTTTAAAGTTGTTTGGGGGAACTCTTGGGAACTGGATGTCAGTTGTAGACCTTGGGTTCTGGGCTAGATGTTTTCTTTGCCCATATATGTCTACTCTACCTTGCTCTCCTCCTCTTGGTGATAATCCTGATGGAACCAATGGGCTTCCTTGCCCTTCAGCTCCACTTGGGGAAGGAGGGAGGGAGTAAAGGAGGGAGGTGGGGCTGGGGTCTTTGTTCTCCTGGATCTCTGCTCCCTGGGAGCTGGGCTTGGATGGCTGTGCCCTTTCACAGGAGGTCACAGCTCCTCATCAAATGGTATCCTCTGCATGACTTATACCTTCTTGTAGGTGACCACTCCTTCCCTCCCACTTTGAGTCTCAAGTGTCTAGTACCAATTCCACTAGTCTAGGGGACTGTACCCTTCCTTGTGATTTCCCTATGCAACTTAAAATTGTTCTTTTATTTAATATTTCTTGAAGTAGTCTCATTTCAATGTGTCATGTCTTTTCTGCTAGAATCCTAACTGATATAGGACCTATGAAAAATGATCATTAATTAAGCATGATAATAATGACCTAATTCTACGAGGACTAAGAAGCGTAGATCATATAATAGGTAATATAACATTTTCACATTTCAGTGGGTGTAGTCTTGATTTTACACTTGCTCTGACTCTTACAAACCTTGTAATCCTGGACGGGCAAGGTAAGTCTTGATTATAGCTGCAGAAGAGACAGAGCGGCATTGAATTTTCCAATTTGGGGTCACATTCCCTCCCTATGTTACTCCTAAGTCATTCCTAACATATAGTATAATTGAAGGAACTTCTAGGACGCTTAAAAAACCCCTCTTTGCTTCCATGCTGGCTGGCTAATAGAGAGCCAAGGGATCTTCTCGGGGAGGGCACAGATTCCAGGTGTTCAGTGATTTGGGCTAAATTACAGCCACACTTACACAGGCAGGTGAGTCTGAGAGATGCTCAGATCAGCAGGACTTTAAGGGAGTGACTTCCCCTTACCTGTTGGACAAACTGAGCTGTTTCAGGATTGTGCAAGCTGGAGTCCACCGGCAGATCGCGAGCTCCTGAGGGCAAGGATTTTAGTTGATTTACTCTGTACTCCTCATCTCATCAGTGTCTGGCAAATAGAGACACCCAATTAGTGCTTGTTGAATGAGCAGCGTAGACTTCGAGCTCCAGGGAGCTCAGGAGGCCATCTCTTCATCCCCCTGCCTCCAGTGGGTTTACAACAAAGCCAAAAGCTCTCCTGTGTGAGTGAGGAGGGGCTTCCAGAGCTTATTCATCCGCATATTTAAAATCTTTCTCTAACCCAATGCTGTTTAATTGCAACTTAAGCTAATTTTATTGGACATAAATATAAATGGATGGTAAGACTCTTACAGTAACTCTTTTTATATCTGAAGGTATTCATACCTTCCGTGGCTAATTTCTCTTTTTTCCTTTCTAGCCTAAGCTAACCCAATTTCTTAAAATTTCCCCAGGACTCAAACTCAGTAGATTATGATGAGATTGGCTAAAGACATTTGAATTTATACTATACGTGGTTTAGAGACAAATGTTTCCTACAGTTCAGCATGTTTAAGAACCAAAATAATTCGGAAGCTAGTCATTGAGATTGGGTTGTCTGCTTGAAGGCGCCTCATTTCCCTTTACTAGTGTTAGGGAAGATGGAAGGCAAGAAAGAGATTCACTGAAGATAAATCTTTTAATCCAACCTGGGATTATGGGTTTTAGAGAGTAATATAGAGAATTGGTGGCATCAAGCCATGCACGTGGGTAAAAGGGATTGGGCCACTCTACATTCTCAAATCATAGGCCGGTTCATTCAATTTCTCACAAAGAGAAAGAGGTGAGTTAGGCCCGGAAAGAATGAAGCTTTTCTTCTGCAGATATGTATCCAATCCCTTGAGTAAACCAGAAAAAGGCAGAGGAAAATAAGTAAGGCTTGCCTTTTAATCAGCTGAGCTGAATCAGGCAGGGGCTCTGTGCAAACATCAGCAAAACCAGCCTAGATTCCTAAGAGAAGCGAAGAAAGCACACTCATTGCTTTTCTGTCTGGTCCCTGGTTGAGGTGAGCCCTTGAAGATGATCCGACTGGGCGTGGCAAATACTGACTCCTAAGCCAGCTGTGTTCCTGGTCCTAGGGGTGGAGCTGGGAGAGCCTCGGAACAAGATTCTGCTATGGGAACCCCGCTCCAGACCCCCTTGACCTGGTGCAGAGGGCCTTAAATTAAAAGACATACTGAATTGTGGCTTATATCTATATTGAGGTAGAAAATAATTTATTTTATTAACAACAGGCTCTGGATTTACATCTTAGTTTTGGATAGAGGTCTGGATAGATGGTGAATTTCTAAGGGTCTTGTTTGGTGAAACCAAGGCCTTGGCTCTGCAAAAGAAGGGGGTGGTAGGTTGGAGGGGAGAGGCGCTCTTCAACAAGAGGCCAAGAGAGAAAGAAAAGGATGGAAAGAAGGGGATAGAGAGGAGCTAGCAGTTGGATCGGTTGAGGGGCCAGGGTCTACAAGGCCTGGGGTGGTCAACAGATATTTTAGGAATGACAACACCCAAAGCATGAGTTGTACAGGTTGTGCACAGAACAAATTACACATCTCAGGAGGGCAATTCACTTTGCAGGTAAGAGTATTTGAACTTGAGTATTTATTATGATGTTTATCCACCAGATGTCAGTAAAGTGTCTCATTCTAACAACATAAGTGTTAGAGGCAATTTTCCAACAGATGAAAGTATCATGAGGAAGGGGTGCTTTAAAAAAATTTGCACAAAGGAAAGCGTGTGCTAGCAAAGCCTTGATTTTTGGCCTTCTTCCACTTATTATTTAAAATGTCTTCCTCTTCCATGTCCCCCTTACCCCAAAAAAAGAATAAAAAGAGAAAAGAAAGAAGACACTGCCAAGATTTTTACCCTCTGTGAAGCCATCATACCCCAAATCTACAACAAAACAACCTAACTGAATTGAACACAACTTTTATTACACTCAAGTGTGTTTGATTCTTTTAAGAACTTTTTCTGTGGTTTACTCATAACACATCATGCTTCACTTTGGGTTTTTATAGTATGTATTCTATAATTGTCTATGTTCTATCTACTTACTATCTACTTCTAGAAGCTTAGAAATCTCTTTTAAATCAATAATTTATATTTTTATTTAAATGATGCAAAAATATAGTTAAAAGGTAGGTATTACTTTTAGGCTTATAATGAAAACCAGCAGTCACCTACCCCACCCCACCCTAGTTCCACTCCTTGGATGGATCACTTTCACCTCTTTTACCTTTTTTTTTGTTTTTTTTTTTTGCTATATACATCCATATATCTAAGTAATTTCTTCAATGTCTGTTTCTTGATTTATCGGATTTTTCATTGCCTTCCTATTACAGTGGTTGAGAATATTAGTCAGGCTAAGTAATGGTAACTCCTGTAATAAACAACCTCCCCATCATGCTGGCTTGACACAATTAAGATTTATTTCTTTCCCAGTGTAGGTCGTCAGGGACATAAAAGGTTGTTCTCTACACCTTCAAGGAACTCAGGCTCCTTCCATCTCTTGATGCCACCAACTTCAACATGTGGCATCCGAGTTGCCCCTGGAACAGGCAGAGAGAACAGAGGGTTAATGTGAGGGATGGGACCAGTAAGGTGGGAAAGTCAGAAGAGTGTGTTGTTAGAGAAGCAAAGGGAGAGAAGTGTATCAAGTCAGAGGGAGTGATAAATTGTGCCAGGTAAGGAAAGGAGAGAGTTGACTGTTGGAATAAGTAATGTGGACATCATTGGTGGCGTGCTAAGATTGTGGAGTGGGAAACTTGATTGGGGTGGTCCTAAATAGGGAAAGGAATTGGAATAAAATAGTGTGTAAGATGGCTTTGCAGACCTTTTGTATGGAGAAGTATGGAGGGAGCTGAAGGAGGAAGGAGAATTCCAGCTAGTTTGTATACAGACAGGATGGCCCAGGAGAGAGGGAACATGGTGGCGTGGGACACGGAGAATGTTGGAGTGGTTCCCTGAACTAGCTGGCAGCATGGGGAGCTTTACAACTGCAATGCAGTTGTTCATGCTTAGCTCGTTTTCAGGAAGAGGAAGGAAGAACACATGGGTGCAGATGCTGTGGCAGCTGGAGGGGGGTAGATGCATTGAGCACTGGGGGCATTTTTTCTAATTGTTTCAGGTTTTTCATGGAACGTGTGGTGAGGTCATTAGCTGAGAGTGAGGATGAGGGTAAGCTGAGGCAGTGAGCTTAAACTGCATTTCTTCTTTTTGAGAAATTCTTTGAGTCATTTTAGAGGGGTTTGGGGAGAGAACACAGGTGTTCAGCCTGCCATGTGTAATAGGAAGCCCAATTATAAACTGTAAAATTCCAGTCCCACACTCGTTTGCATCTGCCAGGGCCTGAGCAAGCAGACTCCCAATAAATATTTGCTCAGCTGAAGTGAATTTTCTTCGTGGTCACAGTCAGCTTTCTGAATGCTTTTTTGATGTTTCTTCCTTACCCCTTTCACGAGCCTGAGAAAATTACAGTTTAGCATGTTAAATACAAACTTCTCCATCCTTTCTTGCGAGATTTTTTTTTTTTTTAAAGATTTTATTTATTTATGTGACAGAGAGAGACACAGCGAGAGAGGGAACACAAGCAGGGGGAGAGGGAGAGGGAGAAACACACTTCCCGCAGAGCAGGGAGCCCAATGCGGGGCTCGATCCCAGGACCCTGGGATCATGACCCGAGCCAAAGGCAGACGCTTAACGACTGAGCCACCCAGGCGCCCCGAGATTTTTTGTTTTGTTTTGTTTTTGGATGTTTTCAGGCATGTGCTCTGTAGACTCACATCTTCACAGAATATGGAGGGATGCGAAGCAATCAGGAAGCCAGGGGTTTCGGACCTGGCCGGTCCGTCCTCTTGGCGGTGTGCCCTGCAGCATCCAGCCTGCATTTCAGAACCGGGCCTCTGGGCTCCATGGTTCCCTGCAGTGTATAAAAGTGATGGGCATGGAATGCCAAGTGTGGGGGCTTGTTCTGTGATCTGGATGCAGTGGATTGAAGTATCACACACATTGCTGCTTTTGAATTGAGACTTAAAGCATTTACAGGATAATGAATTCAGAAGGTGGAGGGAGCTGGTTACTGCCATGAGAGAAAACAAGTATCCACTCAGTGAGCTTGTGAAATTTACTTAAAAACAGGAAAGCATACATTTTTAAAAAAGATTTTATTTATTTATTTGAGAAAGAGAGAGAGAGAGAGAGAAGAGTAAGCAGGAGGGAGAGAGAATCTGAAGCAGACTCTGCACTGAGCACAGAGCCTGACGCCGGGCTCGAACTTACAACCCTGAGATCATGACCTGAGCTGAAATCAAGAGTCCGACACTCAACGGACTGAGCCTGAGCCACCCAGGCGCTCCTCGAAATAACATACATTTTTTGAGGCTGAATTAATCATGACAGCTTCTCTTTGAGGATTATTGTCCCCATTTAATGGATAAAGACACTGAGGCACAGAGAAGCCCAGGGACTTGCTAGGTCACACAGAAGGGAGAGGCAGGATTTAAACTGAAGCACATTGGTTCTGGAGCTCTGAGCTCCTAATCCTGTGCTAACTCCCTGAGCCTTTATTTTCCTATCTTCCGTACGGGAATAAGAGCATATACCTCATATACTTTGCAGGGTCCCACTGAGAATGAAATGAATGTATACAAAGTACTTGGCATATCACACAAACTCAGTAAGAGTGTTCTTAGCATTTAATTTAAACATTTTTTTTAACACAAGAAATATACTGTTAATATTATTTGAGCCATTTAGTCAGCAATACGTGAAAAAGCCCACTGATCTGCATAGTGACAGTTCTTACAGTTCTTTCCATTGTATAGTTTCAAGAATTGGTTTTTGGAGCGTAATGTATAATTGTAATTTATCTTATATATTTTATCATTTGCATGAAAGCTCACAATGCAATGTTTTTTAAAGAGAAGAAAAACTAGTCATATTCAGAGTAAAGTACCCCCTCATTTCTTTTACAGTTTTCATAAGGCATTTATTTTCCTGCTACAAGTCCCTCATTTTTTCATTAATAATTGACAAGACTATTGACAAGACTAGACTCATTTTCAACTGAAAAATCACAAAACAAGGAGAATGCATTTTAAATGAGAATTGGAAGGTTTCTTCTTCACTGGGCTTCTTTATTATTAACCATAAAGCGAGTGATGGAGAAATTATCATGGGAAGACCATGGATGTGGGTCAGAAGACTCGTTCTGCCTCTTACCACTGTGAAATCTTGCACAGGTTTTCCAGCTTCTCCATGGTCAACTTCATCATTGGAAACTGAAGATAAAGCTTCTCTAGTGTAGTCCCAGGAACACTAGTTCCATGAGATATTAGTAGGTGGCAAACAAACAAACAAAAAAAGGGTTTCATGGTCAAATACATTTGGGAAGTTCTATGTTAGGCAATTCTAATTTAGACAAAGTATTTACCTTGGACCTTCTCAGAACCTTTGATATGTTAAAGACATTGAATTTCCAAGAAAGATGTAGTATTTCCTAAGCTTACTTCATCACAGAACTGCTTTGTCGAAGAGTATCTCTCATGCTTTTATTATTTTTTTAATCTAAAATTCTAGTATAATTAATGTACAGTGTTATATTAGTTTCAGGTGTACAATATAGTGATTCAGCAATTCTATACATGACTCCGTGCTCATCACAGTAAGTGTACTCTTAATTTCCTTTACTTATTTCACCCATCCCCCCACCTACCTCCTCTCTGGTAACTACCAGTTTGTTCTCTGTATTTAAGAGCCTGCTTTTTTTGTTTGTCTCTTTTATTTTGTTCATTTGTTTTGTTTCTTAAATTCTACATATGAGAGAAATTATGTGATATTTGTCTTTTTCTGACTGACTTATCTCACTTAGCATTATACTCTCTAGATCCATCCATGTTGTTACAAATGCTAAGAGTTCATTCTTTTTTATGGCTGAGTAATATTCCATTGTGCATATATACAAATATATACAATATACATCTTCTTTATCCATTCACCTATTGATGGACACTTGGGCTGCTTCCATAGTTTGGCTGTTGTAAATAATGCTGCAGTAAACACAGGGGTGCATATATCTTTTTGAATTAGTGTTTCCTTTTCTTTAGGGAAATACCCAGTAGTAGAATTACTACATCATATGGTAACTCTATTTTTAATTTTTTGAGGAACCGCCATGCTGCTTTCCAGAGTGGTTGCACCGGTTTGCATTCCCACCAACTGTGCACGAGTGTTCCTTTTTCTCCTCATCCTCGTCAACACTTGTTGTTTCTTGTGTGTTTGATTTTAGCCATTCTGACCGGTGTGAGGTGATATCTCATTGTGGTTTTGATTTGCTTTCCCCTGATGATGAGTGATCTTGAACGTCTTTTCATGTGTCTGTTGGCCATCTGTAGGTCTTCTTTGGAGAAATGTCTTCTCCCCATTTTGAATGAGATTATTTGTTTTTTGGGTGTTGATTTGTATAAGTTCTTTATATATTTTGGATACTAACCCTTTATCTGATATGTCATTGGCAAATATCTTCTCCCACTCCATAGGTTGCCTCCTTGCCCTGTTGATGATTTCCTTTGCTGTGTAAAAGCTTTTTATTTTGATGTAGTCCCAGTAGTTTATTTTTGCTTTTGTTTTCCTTGCTTTAGGGGACATCTCTTTAAAAATGTTGCTACAGCCTATGTCGGAGGAATTACTGCCTGTGCTCTCTTCTAGGGGTTTTATTCAGGACTCATATTTAGGTCCTTAATCCATTTCAAGTTTATTTTTGTGTATAGTGTAAGAAATGTTTCAGCTTCATTCTTTTGCATGTGGCTTACCAGTTTTCTCAGCATCATTTGTTGAAGAGACTGTCTTTTTCCAATTGCAGAGTCTTCCCTCCTCCCTCCTTTGTTATAGATTAATTGATAATATAATTGTGGTTTTGTTTCTGAGCTCTCTGTCCTGTTCCATTGATCTGTGTGTCTATTTTTGTGACAGTACCATACTGTTTTGATTATTATAGCTTTGTAGTATATCTTGAAATTTAGGATTGTGATACCTCCAGTTTTGTTCTTCTTTTTCAAGATTGCTTTGGCTATTCGGGGTCTTTTGTGGTTCCAACAAAATTTTAGGAATATTTGTTCTAGTTCTGTGAAAAATGCTGTTGGTATTTTGATAGGGATTGTGTTAAATCTGTAGATTGCTTTGGGAGTATGGACATTTTAACAATATTTGTTCTCCCAACCCATGAGCATGGAATATCTTTCCATTTGTTTGTGTCATCTTCAATTTCTTTCATCATTGTTTTATAGTTTTCAGAGTGCAGGTCTTTCACCTCCTTGGCTAAGTTTATTGTTTGATATTTTATTATTTTTGGTGCAATTGTAAATGGGATTGTTTTCTTAATTTCTCTTTCTGCTACTTCATTTATTAGTGTACAGAAATGCAACGGATTTCTGCATATTGATTTTGTATCCTGTGACTTTACTGAATTTATTTATCCATTCTGATAGTTTTTTGATGGAATCTTTAGGGGTTTCTATATATAGTATGTCATCTGCAAATAGTGAAAGTTTTACTTTCTTCTTACCAATTTGGATGCCTTTTATTTGTTTTTCTTGTCTGATTGCTGTAGCTAGGACTTCTGGTACTATGTTGAATAAAAGTGGTGAGAGAGGACATTTTTATCTTTTTCCTGATCTTTGGGGAAAAGCTTTCAGTTTTTCACTATTGAATATGATGTTAGCTGTAGGTTTTTCTTCTATGGCCTTTATTATATAGAGGTATGCTCCCTCTAAACCTATGTTTTTGAGAGTTTTTATCATGAATGGATGTTGTACTTTGTCAAATGCTTTTTCTGTGTCTATTGAAATGATCATATGGTTTTTATCCTTTCTCTTACTGATGTGATGTAGCACATTGATTGATTTGTGAATATTAAAGCATCCTTGCATTCCAGGAATAAATCCCACATGATCATGGTGAATGATTTCTTTAATGTATTGTTGGATTTTGTTTGCTAATATTTTGTTGAAGATTTTTGCATCAGTGTTCATCAGAGATATTGGCCTGTAGTCCTCTTTTTTTGTAATGTCTTTATCTGTTTTGGAATCAGGGTAATGCTGGCCTCACAGAATGAATTTGGGAGTTTTCCTTCCTCTTCTGTTTTTTTTTTTTTTTGGAAAAGTTTGAGAAGAATAGGTATTAACTCCTCTTTAAATGTCTGGTAGAATTCACCTGTGAAACTGTCTGGTCCTGGACTTTCGTTTATTGGGAGTTTTTTGATTACTGATTCAATTTCATTGCTGGTAATCAGTCTGTTCGGATTTTCTACTTTTTCCTGATTCAGTTTTGAGAGTTTATGTTTCTAGGAATTAATCCATTTCTTCTAGGTTGTCCAGTTTGCTGGCATATAATCTTTCATAATATTCTCTTACAATTATTTGTATTTCTGTGGTGTTAGTTGTTATTTCTCCTTTTTCATTTCTGATTTTGTTTGAATCATCATTGTCGTCTTCTTCTCTTTCTTTCTTTCTTTTTTTTTGGTGAATCTGGCTAAATCATTTGTTGATCTTTTCAAAGAACCAGGTTTCCTTGATCTGTTGTTGTTCTTTTAATTTCTTTTTCCTTTATTTCTCCTTTAATCTTTTATTATTTCCTTCCTTATTCTGGTTTAAGGTTCTAGCTCCTTTGGGTGTAATCTTACGTTGTTTATTTGCGATTTTTCTTGGTTCTTGAGGTAGGCCTGTATTGCTATAAACTTCCCTCTTAGAACAGCTTTTGCCACACCCCAAAGATTTGAACCAGTGTGTTTTCAGTTTCATTTGTCTCCATGTGTTTTTTGATTTCCTCCTTGTTTGCTTGATTGACTCATTCATTGTTTATTAGCATGTTATTTAACCTCCATATGGTTGATTTCTAGTTTTATAGTGTTGTGGTCAAAAAAGATGCCTTGTAGGACTTCAGTCTTTTTGAAGTTGTTGAGATTTGTTTTGTGGCATATGGAGTATGTTCCCTGTGCACTTGAAAAGAATGTGTATTCTGTTCTAGGATGGAATCTTCTGAATATATCTGTTAGATCCATCTGGTCCAATGTGTCATTCAGAGCCACTGTTTCCTTGATGATATTCTGTTTGGATGGTTTATTCATTGATGTAAGGGGGGTGTTAAAGTCCCCTACTATTATTATATTACTATTGATTACTTCATTTATGTTTGTTAGTAGTTGCTTTATATATTTGGGTACTCCCATGTTGGGTGCATAAATATTTACAGTTGTTATATCTTCTTGTTGGATTGTTCCCTTTGTGATTATATAGTTTCCTTCCTTGTCTCTTGTAACACTCTTTGTTTTAAAGTCTATTTTTTCTAATATAAGTATTGCTACCCAGCTTTCTTTTCACTTCCTTTTGCATGATAAATACCTTTTCCATCCCTTCACTTTGATCTGCATATGTCTTTAGGTCTGGAATGAGACTCTTGTAGGCAGCATCCAGGTGGATCTTGCTTTTAATCCATTCTGTCACCCTCAATCTTTTGCTAGGAGCATTTAGTCCATTTACATTCAAAGTAACAATTGATAGGTGTGTACTTACTGCCGTTTTGTTACTTGTTTTATGCTTGTTTTTGTAGTCCTTCTCTGTTCCTTTCTTCTTTTGCTCTCCTCTCGCAGTGCTTGCTGGCTTTCTTTAGTGATATACTTGTATTCCTTTCTCTGTATTTTGCATATCTATTACTGGTTTTGATTTGTGGTTACCATTGGGTTTACATATAACATCTTCTGCGTATAGCAGTTTATATTAAAATTGATGGTTGCTTAAGTTTGAACTCATTCTAAAAGTACTAAATTTTTACTCCTTCCCCCCACATTTTATATATATGGTGTCATACTTTACATTCTTTTTATTTTGTGAATCCCTTAACTGATTTTTATAGATATACTTAATTTTATTTCTTTTGTGCTTCCTACCTTTCTTATTCCTGCTTATAATCTTTCCTTTCCACTCAGAGAATCCCCTTTAACATTTCTTATAAGGCTGATATAGGGTGATGAATTCCTTTAACTTTTGTTTCTCTGAGAAACTCTTTGTCTCTCCTTCTATTCTGAATGATAGTCTTGCTGAATAGAGTAATCTTGGTTGCAGGTTTTTTCTTTCAGCCCTTTGAATATATGATGCCACTCCCTCTGGCCTGCAAAGTTACTGCTAAAAAATCAGCTGATAGGCTCATCAGGTTTCCCTTTTATGTAATTGTTTTCTTTTCTCTTGCTGCTTTTGAAATTCTCTCTTTATCCCTACTTTTTGCCATTTTTAAAAAATTTTTTTATTGTTATGTTAATCCCCATACATTACATCATTAGTTTTGGATATAGTGTTCCATGATTCATTGTTTGTGCATAACACTCAGTGCTCCATGCAGAACGTGCCCTCCTCAATACCCATCATCAGGCTAACCCATCCTCCCACCCCCCTCCCCTCTAGAACCCTCAGTTTGTTTTTCAGAGTCCATCGTCTCTCATGGTTCTTCTCCCCCTCCGATTCCCCCCCTTCATTCTTCCCCTCCTGCTACATTCTTCTTCTTCTTTTTTTCTTTCTTAACATATATTGCATTATTTGTTTCAGAGGTACAGATCTGAGATTCAACAGTCTTGCACAATTCACAGCGCTTACCAGAGCACATACCCTCCCCGGTGTCCATCACCCAGTCACCCCATCCCTCCCACCCCACCCCCCACTCCAGCAACCCTCAGTTTGTTTCCTGAGATTAAGAATTCCTCATATCAGTGAGGTCATATGATACAGGTCTTTCTCTGTTTGACTTATTTCGCTCAGCATAATACCCTCCAGTTCCATCCACGTCGTTGCAAATGGCAAGATCTCATTCCTTTTGATGGCTGCATAATATTCCATTGTATATATATACCACTTCTTCTTTATCCATTCATCTGTTGATGGACATCTTGGCTCTTTCCACAGTTT
>NW_022589773.1:3114694-3115722 GCF_004348235.1 Phoca vitulina | reverse complement strand
TTCCCACCAACAGTGTAGGAGGGTTCCCCTTTCTCCGCATCCCCGCCAACATCTGTCATTTCCTGACTTGTTAATTTTAGCCATTCTGACTGGTGTGAGGTGGTATCTCATTGAGGTTTTGATTTGGATTTCCCTGATGCCGAGCGATATTGAACACTTTTTCATGTGTCTGTTGGCCGTTTGGATGTCTTCTTTGGAAAAATGTCTGTTCATGTCTTCTGCCCATTTCTTGATTGGATTCTTTGTTCTTTTGGTGTTGAGTTTGATGAGTTCTTTATAGATTTTGGCTACTAGCCCTTTATCTGATATGTCATTTGCAAATATCTTCTCCCATTCTGTCAGTTGTCTTCTGGTTTTGTTGACTGTTTCCTTTGCTTTGCAAAAGCTTTTTATCTTGATGAAGTCCCAATAGTTCATTTTTGCCCTTGCTTCCCTTGCCTTTGGCGATGTTTCTAGGAAGAAGTTGCTGCGGCTGAGGTCGAAGAGGTTGCTGCCTGTGTTCTCCTTTAGGGTTTTGATGGACTCCTGTCTCACATTGAGGTCTTTCAACCATTTGGAGTCTATTTTTGTGTGTGGTGTAAGGAAATGGTCCAGTTTCATTCTTCTGCATGTGGCTGTCCAATTTTCCCAACACCATTTGTTGAAGAGACTGTCTTTTTTCCATTGGACATTCTTTCCTGCTTTGTCAAAGATTAGTTGACCATAGAGTTGAGGGTCCATTTCTGGGCTCTCTATTCTGTTCCATTGATCGCTGTGTCTGTTTTTGTGCCAGTACCATACTGTCTTGATGATGACAGCTTTGTAGTAGAGCTGGAAGTCTGGAATTGTGATGCCGCCAGCTTTGCTTTTCTTTTTCAACATTCCTCTGGCTATGCGGGGTCTTTTCTGGTTCCATACAAATTTTAGGATTATTTGTTCCATTTCTTTGAAAAAAGTGGATGGTATTTTGATGGGGATTGCATTGAATGTGTAGATTGCTCTAGGTAGGATTGACATCTTCCCAATATTTGTTCTTCCAATCCATGAGC